>NW_020454427.1:3634494-3684588 GCF_003342845.1 Nothoprocta perdicaria | reverse complement strand
TTTTTTTTTTTTTTTTTTTTTTTTTGTAATCAGCATGTTCTGAGTTTAATTAAGAGTTAATACCAAGGGGAAGGTATTCAGAACTAAAACTCAGTCCTTAATGGGTCTCAGTAATGATAACTCTATTAGCTTTTTATTTAAAGAATAAAATAGAAGGAACTAGAGTTGGGAGATACCAATGACTGTAATAGTTTCTTGTCACCAATATGATATTTGTGAAATCCCACGATTAGCTTGACTAGTGCGTGATCTCTGTTCTTCAGTAACAGCTACAGTGTACAGAATCTAATAGTTCCCACTGGGGTTTCATTCCTTGTTTTACACAGAGATCAACCATTTATATCTGTTTATGATTTTTTTGTACACACAACCAATAAGTATCCTTAATTTCTTATTTTAATTGTTTTTATTTCCCAGGATGCATAGGGAGTCAGATGAAGCCAACCTGTTAAACTATGGCTAAGCCTTTTTCAAATGCAAAACCAGACACAATGGCTGGTTCAGAGTGAACATGGAATGCAATTTCATCTGCCTCAGCTTTTGCTGTGAGTATGCTCATTTGAAAACTGCTGTTTGCTGTGGTTTTAAGTATTTCCTTGGTCTCTCAAGTTCTTTCACTTAAGACAATTTTGTATGTTTTCCAAAATTGTCCTTCTCAACAACTTCCATGTTAAACTGTTAAAAAAATGTTGTGCTGATTCTAACCTGTGATAACATTTCTGATCCGAGATCACTTATAATCTTACAAAGAATATTTTTTGTTACTGTAGTAAAGCGCTAAAGTAGTGCAGGTACTCCTTTTAGCAATGTATATGATTCTAAGAGTAAGTTAAAATAACTCAAAATGTAAAGAAACAGCTAGCCAGTGCTATTCATAAATATTTTATTCATATGTTCACATTATATGTATCATAAATCAATTCTCCCTAATGAGTACACTTAGTATATCTATTATCACATACTATGCCACATGTTATATCACATATCCCTCTTGAAAGCTGCACAATAAAACTCTCAATAAAATGAAATTCTTAGTGATTTTGATAGTGCATTCGTACTTTTACCTAGCTGGCTTTGCAGCTTAAGTGAGTAATGCATCTGTAGAAGCCTAGGGAATTTTGTCTTTATCAACTACAGATTAGATAGAAACCTATGTCCTTTGAATGTCCTAGAATTCTAAAAATACAGTAACTGTATAACAGTGATTGAGACGACAGTTTTCCCGCTAGTGTTAATCATATGATTTACTGAAATTCTCCCATGTCTGGTAAGACGAGATCAGTACATTAAGACAGCCTGTCAAAAGCTGCTGCTTAGCGTTCTTTACAATCCTCTGCAAGACTCCAAGGCTGCCTGTAAGTGTTAAGATCAAAGTCCAGTTTTGCATTTCTCTCACCTTGGACATCAATTCTAGTTTAATTATTCAAACAAGTCAACATTCCTAAACATGCTGATTTCAAAATCAGAAAAAAATATAAGTTTCAGACATAAAAGTGCATCGGGCTGTTGTTAATGTGATGTCACATCAATAKGATTCCATCTGTACCTTTTGCCATGCCCTTGCAAAAGACAGACCATTAAGCATACTGACTGACTTAATACTTTCAGACCTCACACATGGAGTATGATTTTGGCGAGTGTTCCATGTAGGTTTATTTTGATTCTCTCTTTTCCTGTTTTGCGTGGATTTTAAGTATTTTGTATTCTTAAGGTAGTGTGTCTTCTCAGCTGCCAGTGAGGTACAGTAATTTTTGTACTTTTTTTTTTTTTCTCGTCAGCATAGGTACATCTACATTACTGTTTGTAGATGTAGTCCTCTATTTCTATGTTTGGCATCCTCAGGAAATATGCAGTGACTCAGTTGACAGAATGGTTTTAGCTAGATTGCTTTCTGAATAAACTAAATCTATAGATCTGTGTTAGATGTGCACAAAATGTGGTCTGACCCCAATGAATGAGATAAAGTGTCAAACCAGTCGCTGACCAGCTTCAGTCTGCATGTGTGTGGTAAGGACATTTGACTTGAGTGATGCAACTAAAGTTAATCTCAAGTCCCCAAACAATATAGAGATTGATTGCAGGACTCTTAGACCCACCTGCTTCAGCCAGGGATGCCTCCAGTTGCCCTAAGGTGTTCCCTAACATAGRCATATTCACTTAACACTAGGTTGTTTACCCTTTTGTCTTGGCCTGATGAAGAATGAAAGCATTGTAGAAAGAGGCCACTGAAGACAGTTTTCTTCCTGAAGAATACTTCTTGAAGGTCCCTAAAAAGTTCATAGCAATTATAAGTGGTTATTACATTTCATAAAGATAAAGTAATGCTCCTATTATAACAGTGTTTAAAAGCTCCTCAATAGCTTCAAATATAGATCATCTCTATATTTCAATGAATATTTTAATTCTTTAAATACAGTGAAGATCGGTGTCCCCAACGTAATATGTTGAAAGAGATGAGTGACTGCTACTTTTTATTTCAATAACTGAGCTTAGAAGCCTACCCTTAGGACAAAATCTGAGCTATAGTCTTGACAAAAGCAGAGTTGTAAGAAGATAGCACCGTATTGTTTCTTATGAGTTGCTTTAGGCAGTTCTTTGTTCATTATTAAGACCATTCTGATGCCCTGGATCTCTTCAGACAGTGCTTCAGACAGAGCTGTGATATTTAACCCTAGGCTGTAGAGACTGCCATGAAAAAGAGACATCTCATGTTCACTATCGCTGCACTGATCCTCTTCTGCAGCTGCTTTAACCAGAAAAATTGGAAGTCTATTCATGATGTGGCGTAGCTAATCTTCATTGGGGAAGTACCCTTAAAAGAGACTGAAGGATAGGTGAAAAGAATGTGGAGATAGAGCAAAAGATCATGGTAATGTAAGAAGCCATGGCACGTGGCAACACTCAATATAGAAGTCAGAGGGAAAGTTGTCCATCTTTGACTCCATAAACAAGAAGTTGCTGACTGGCCAGTATAGGCTGTTGGTCATATTTGTACCCCAATCTAACAAGGTGGGCTTTTTTGTTAGCCACTCCCTGAAGGTAACTTTAATTCCAATGTGGTTAATGGCTTTCAGAGAGGAAAGCTCTTGTGGGGATTGTTCTAGCCATACAGATGTATCTTGACAGATAGAAAAAGGTCACTGAGAAAAGCTAAATAATCCCCTTGCTGTAATGCATCATGATGTTTTCTAATATAAAAGCATGTTTTTAATTAGGTGTGGTACCATGGGACCACTTTAAAAATAACTACTGGGAAGCACAGACAAAACACACGTGTGTGTTATGTTATAAACTAAATCGGAAGACTCAGGTAGTATTACCAAAATCTGATTTTATTGTTGTTGTTCTTTTCTGACTTCTTTTCCTTTTTCCAATTTTAATGTCATTAAAAAAAGATAATAAATATATAATTACTTGATGCAAGTAATTTTGGCATTCCAGGAAGTCTTAAAACACTCTAACGCAGTCATTGTGTCTGTAAGATAGTCATTATAACCAAAATGTAGTCCAGCTTCCATAATATTTATAATTTGATGTATATGTTCATCAATACATAGTTTAAGAAACTGTGGTCAATAATTCTGCCCTTTTTCTTCCTTCTTCTGCCTTATGGAGATTGGTATTTTCTAATGCCCTGCCTATATATGTGTATAACAAGAAAGGCAGAACAGGAGAAGGAAGTTCTGGATAAAACTATGGAATAGATTTAGTCTAGCTTCATTTTTGGAAAAATACTACAAGTGATTATGAAACAATCCATTTATAAGTATCTAGCAAATAGTGAGGCAGCATCAAAAAAGTCAGTGTGGATCTGTCAAGAACAAGTCATGTCAAGCTATTCTAATCCCTTTCTTTGACAGTGTAACTGACCTAATGGATAAAAGGAAATCCATAGATATGATACACACTGACATCAATAAGGTTTTTGAAACTGTTTCACATGACATGTTTATAAGATTAGTGTTAATAACCTGGATCACAGAGAAGACAATACACTTATAAAATTTAATGGTCATACAAAGCTAGGAATTTTTACAAGCTCTTTGGAGGACAGAATAAGAATTCAATATGATCTTGATATAAAACCAACAAAGATTAAATTTAATACAGAGAAGAGCAATTCACTCAGCTTTTAATAGAAAAGAGAATCCTAAGGACATGATACAGYAAGAGTTCCACTGTGTAAAATGGTTATAAAGAATTGTTTTCCTTGATCCTGGGTGGTATAAGCCAGAATAAATAAATTGAATTAAATACTTATTTTGATGATTAAATAATCATCTGRCTTTTTAATGAGAGCTTTCTAACTGTTATTACTCCCTTCCCAGGCTGTGCAATTCCCTTCAGTGGTGTTTTTTAAGAGTGTAGTAGGAGCATTTGCTCATTCTTCATCAAGTGAATAAGGACTAGATGAATTTGAGACATCTCTTCCTGTTCTATCTTTTCTACTKTAAGGTATGAATTTAAGTATTTTGTCAGATAAGAGAGAACCACTGAAAATAGCCTCTGTGGAAACAAAACATCTTAAGATTTCTGCCACRTCTTGCTCTAGTTAAGGTAGAAATAGCATGACAGCATCTTTGTTTGCAATTTTTTCACATTTGCCCTTCAGACCAACATCTGGGAATGATGAAAGGAATCAGTTAAAAAAACTTTTTTGTGGGGATTGGTATTCCTCCCAGTGTTTAGAAACTTGCAGTTTCTTTACTACTTATGTTTTGTGTTATTCATCCAATTTTAACAGCATTCTTAACAGTATTTCCATTTTTAACATCATTGTTTTTTTCTTAGTGATAACAGGGTCTCTAATGTTGTCTCTAAAATACTGTGTCAGAACTGAGATTATTTTACACAAAAACTACAATGGCAAGATTTCTATCTGGGTGTACGTGCAGCTAGGTTGGGGAGGATTTTCCACCAGATTAGTAAGATCTCTGTATTTTTTTTCTAGTCTTCCTCATTTTTCTTATAAATCAGAATTGGAGAGATGGGGAGAATTTAGATCAAGTTTGGAAGAAAAGGAATCGGACGTATTTAACAATGTAATTTTCTTGTGATCATTCTAGTCATAGGAACATACCGAACTGATGCTCACAAATAGAAAATCATAGGCAAGGAGTTCCCTTTGGGGATTTTTGTAAGAGTAAACTGCCTTCTACTTTCTTCCTAAGTGTTTTGTGTAACCAAATGACTATCTCTGAACAGGGAAACTATGATTAGGTTGAATAAAAGCAAAAGAGTTTTATAAGAAAGAAAGGAAAATATTGAGAAATTGTATTGTTCCTACAACAGATTCAGGAAGACTCATTATTCATACAATTGCAACACAAGGAGTGGAAGGATTTGTATGGGGAAATAAAGGCTTTTTATGAGGTACTTTGATAAGTAACATTTTAGTTAAACATAATAACAACAAAAGTCTGCCTCGGCATATACAAATGATAAATGGAAGTTAACACGTCTGCCATAGTTATTACAATGCTGAATAAAAAATTGCCAAGAAGGCTGCAGTTTAGCTCATTTTCCATTTAAAAACAAGGTAATATTTTTTAAATGATTTTAATGGAAACTGAATTTTCAAAAGCAACAGCATGAAAATGTGCAATAGAAATTCAATAAACAGACATAAGTAATATTAATAATTTACCTGTTCCTGATGAATGTGGAACCTTTGACAAACAAGTGGCTACACTGCAAAGCGAAGCCCACAGTCGCTCAGCTTACACTATGCACCTGACTGCTAGATCCAAAAATCTTAGCACAGGTAAGAGGGCCTGGAATAGGACTGTGCTGTGAGGTTATTACAGTTTTAAAATTCAAACTAGTGTTTTCTTTACTGAACAATGCACAACACAGTACTTCTTTATGAGTGCTTTATTAGCACGAGTTCACAGCTCTCTGCACTGGGCTGCACTAGGTATTTTGGACATGTTTCCAATGAAGGATATAATGTAAGGAGTGGTTGTAATCATAGCACAGCAGGGAAGTGGAGGAGCCATTTGGGGCTTTGCCGCAAATGGGCAAGAAAACCTAGCAGAAACCTGCAGTAATTTCAGTTACATGACTGCAATGTACTGGGCAGGTCATAAACGAGGCCTAATCTGGAAATTCTTTTAGAGCTGGCTTAGTGTAACTGTCATTTCCTTTTAAAGCTTGATTTACACTTCAGGCTATATAAGAAAACGGATGAAAATTACTAAAATTTATTTCAGTTAATTCATTCTGAGAACTGGGTCTTTGAAAGCTGGTAACTGGCAAGGCAAGAACCAGATTTTGTAGCAAATGAGAATGAAAAGTGAAATTGTCGAAAATAATATTGCTATCATCTTCCTTTAACCTGCTGGGTAAAATGAGCTTCTGACTTTGAAATTATAATATTTTCACCTTATATTATGTAGCTGAAATAAAAAAAAATACACAGGTATGATGCTATTTATGACTAGGAATTGGTCTATTTTTTTTGCATTTCTGAAAGGATCTTTCAAAACTCTGAAGCTTATTGCCAGACAAGTGTTTGTGGGTGTATTTATACTGTTTTTAAAACAATTTTTAATTATTTTGGAAAAGCTCTTGTTATTTAGAAAGAAGGGTTTTTTTTTTGATGTGTGGAAAAGGAGCGTGATCACAGGATGCTATTTATTTCAGATGTCTTGTTTGAATAGCTATGTTGATACCTTTCTAGATGGGGTTTCATTTAGTCTCTTAGCAGAAAGGGGAAAAATATTTTAGAGGGAAATATTTTTATTTAAAAAAAAAAGAAAAAAATAGCTTGTCAAGTGGAGCTTTTTCAAAAGTTCTAACATGCTTTGAGTCCAATGAGCTTGCAGAACCAATTTATTAATTTATCTCTGATTAAGTTCACTACATTGAACTGTTTAAGGGTGATTTCTTAACTCATTGGGAAAACTCTAAAATGCAGGASGCAGGAGCAGCCAGCTTGCACAAAATGGTCTGTGTAGGCTCTGCAGGCCCAACGGCCTTGCTGCCTGTGCCCAAGGCCCACAGCCTCTGTTGGAGAGCCCATGTTGTAGCCCTAAGTGTTTGTGTTTTAGCCACTCTAATCCTCAAGTTGAAAAGCCTGCAGAAAAAGTGCACGGATGTAAACTGGGAAGTGGTCGCTTGGTATCTGAATTGAGTAGTGGAGCCGAAAGGTTTTTAGTGTATCTGGGGGACAGGTTGTGTGTGTTGCTTGACTTTGGTCAATAGGTTGACACCAGTTATGCCTAGTTGTCTATTTACCAACTTTAGAAAAAAGGGTGAGCAATTAGATTTGTAAATGAGCCCATGGGCACTTATGCACTTAGGCCGCAGAGTTATGAGCAGAGAATCGTTACCAGCAAGGTCTGAAATCACCCAAACCTCCACAGAAGCTGTGGAAAAAGGAACTTTAGTTACCTTGGCTGCACCCCCAAGAAGCTGGGATAAGGGGACTGCTTGCCAACAAACTGTATATACATGTACAAACACRTATATATAAAGAGGGATTTTACACAAAGATAAATTACATATGTATCACTTTATATATAAAACTAAATACATCAAGGGGTGTGTCCTTAACAATTCCATATCAATTTCAGTCTTTCTAAGCGAATGACTGCCCCTTTTATGGCTTTTCATAATGAGTTTTCTCCTTATGAAGAAGGAACTGTCTGGGAGATTTTTTTGTCCTTAATCATAGAAAAATAAAGAGCTCATTATTTGACGGGAAAATAATTGATCCAACTATATTACCGAAAAGCTGCACACTGTGAAGGTTCATAGGTATGGAAAGACAAGCTTGTTAATAATGCTCATGGGATCTTGAATTATCTCARTTAGTTTAAGAACACCAAAATATTTTGATACTTCTGCCTTTTAAAGGTGAACTGTAATGTTGAGAAATGGTAGAATGCCAAATCATTTAGAGAACATGAGAAGAATTTTAAATTATGCCTGTATTAAAGGCATAGCCAACCTCTTCATTTTCACAGCTGCATAGATTCAGTGTCCTGCTCAGGAGCTACTATCTTATTGTGTGAGTGTTGTTAGCAATTACAGAAAAGACAAAGAATTTTAAAGTAGTTCTTTGCAAATCAGCAAAAGAGAAAGTAACATTTAGCTATTCCATGTTAAAGCATCTTTAATTGCTAACACAAACCTCCTRTTTTTTTCAGTTAAGTATTCTTTAAAAGTCATTTGAGTTACCTTTGAACACRCATGTTAGAAAGCCTGGAGTCTCATCAGGAGAGGAAGGAATTCAAACATTCCTTGTCCTTTGCTTCTGAGGTGTTACTTTTTTCTCTTCCTTTACAATCTTGTGGCCTTTTAAGTAAAAGTGAGCAGGGCAAATTGAGAGAAAGAAATTGTAACTGTTGTGGTATGACCTTTGAAGAGGTGGGATTAGCACTTCCCTAAAAACTGTAGGAAAATCTGGAAAGATTTTAAGTCCAGATGTAGTTAGAAAGCACGTTTTAAAAGGGCCAGTGTAGGATGTGCAAGATGTTTAATATACCTAAGTCAGTAACTCAGGTGCAATCAAGTGCAAAAAAAATACTGCAGGAAAAAAAGCTCTCAGCCTTTGGCAAAACTATCCTATCTGAAAGATAAAATCTAAAACCACTGTTATTTCAAAACAGAAATTCTGRTTGTTCCCAGGCAATATCCCAGAGACAGCCTCAGTAACGTCCCTCTGCTTTGTCTGGAACCTAGGCTGGAGTGCCTCTAACTTTATATCCCTAAATTCACACTAACCATATTGGAGAGCCACAAACATAATAAAGTCTTTCATCTTCTATATTTTAGTACAAATTTAGATTCAGTTCTGGATTAAATTAAATTAATGAGATTAAACCACACACTGTGGAATTTTTGGACTCTGAAGTTAAGCGCAGTAGGGAGTCTGGTAACAGGTGGCAGTGCATCCTGCTGACTGAGAAGTGCATTTCATTCACGCCCCATTCAACATCCCTCTAGCTTGAGGGCAACTAGTGAGTCTCCTAAAGAGATATAGGCAGATTTGCAGTCAGATCCTACTCAAGCATATATTGAGTTTCACCCATCAAGTACACTTGATTCATGCAGTCATTGAAGTGGCTTTTATTATATGCTTTCAATTCAGTCTATCTGTATCAATCTAACAGGCCCTAGGTGGCCCTAGGAATATGCTCTAGGATGAACAATAATGAAGTCTAAAGCTACTCTGAATTCAGCTCTTTTTGACCTAGGACCTGAAGTAGTCACTCCAAGGTCAGTCCTTCTGGGCAATTGGCAACCCCTTCTCTTGCCTTGTATCTTGTGGACCTGACTTACAATTATATTGTGTAGAAGAGCAAAGTTCTGATAACATAGACTTTCCATGAAAGACTCAAGGCAGGTGGAGACTTACAAACATGCAGACTTGCCACAGAGGAACTTGTTACAAACTTTAAATACGGTTTAACCAACTAGATGTATTTTGACATGCATGATCTTTTTTATATAAATACGGTACTCATAATTTATAGCACTTGATAGAGAATTGAATAATCAATTTATTATAGTGTCCTATGGTGATGCCAGTGAAAAAGAAATTTTGGGTTGTGACACAGACAATTTTAACRACAAAACAGGCATTAATTGTTGTTACAGGACAAGAGGCATAAAGCACCTTTTTCAGACTGAATCTGCTAATCGTGCTCATAACCTGCCTGGATAAGGACACGTACTTGCTCAGTTTCTGACTTGTTTCARACTTTCAGATCAGTTTTGTCAAAAGCATTTATATACGTTACTTTCTGAGATAAATGTATTTAAACTAAAGTTAGTTTATTTTATAGCTTTTTTGGAAAAGCAAAGATCATTTACTTCAGGCTTTGATGCACATAGTAAGTTGGAAAAGATTATTTAGAACTTATAACATGAATATTTTTCAGGAAAAATGCCAGTTATTATTTCCTCAAAGTAGAAATGATAGGTCTTCTGATAATACMACCATATTAAACTGTCATAGGTCAAAAAGAGCAAATTTGTCACCTAAAAATGAGGAAAMGTTGCCATCTCTTTTAAGAAGAAATTCTAAATGCTGTAAAATTCATATCCTTAAGGGATTGTTTCTTAAAGCACTGACTCATCTGTGCTCTAGATCTTGTTATTCATCCATTAAAGYAGACTAATTTCAGCAGATTTTAGAGTAAGGCTGCCACCTTCAGGGGKTTTTTTTTGCTTGTCTTTGAGGACATTTTGAGGATTTGGAGAGTTATGTTTTAATATTGAAAACTGTAATATAAACTGCGGGTGTTTAAATGCATTAGTTCAGGAATAATTGATTTGAACTGAATTGATTTGAACATGTCCCATGTGAAGTATGTTTTAAAGAGAAATGAAAATAATCTTTTCTGCTCTTCCTTGTATGTGGGACTATTTTGTGAATCAGCAAAACAGTCCTGTTGAATCTGAATAACCTACCTTGAAAGCAATGCAAACTAGCCACAAATTCCTTGCCCTTTACCAGCATGAAAAAAACCTGTATATAAAACCACCTGTTGTTCAATATAATTTACTTTCGCGACCATAAAAGCTCTGCATTACAATATCACTACCAGAACTTTACCCAAGAGTATTACCCAAGAGTATTACTTTACCCAAGAGTATTACTTTACCCAAGACAGTGTATTCTGTCTTCTTTACTGTAAAGTAGAAGACAGAATACACTGTATATTGCAAGGAGCTACTGCTCTGTGGACAGTGACACCCAAAGCACCACGGCAATTATCAAATGCTCAGCACCATGAAGAATCCAGGCCATAACTATGGAAAGGAAATTCATTTTTATTGTGTGAAGCCAATTGTCTGAAGTTCCTGATGCTTCCAATTATTACTGCCATTTAGTGCTAAATCTAACTATGATGGCCAAGCCATCCTATGCCAGCACTGGCTGCTTCCAGTCTTCATTGGTAGATTTGCTGCCACTGCCAGAAAAGCTACGTTTTGTGCATGGAAGTTGGTTGCAATCTCACTGTTTACTCTTATTTGAGGAAGGGGTAACAGAAAACAAGACCAGAGAGGTGAGAATCTGGCTCTGAAACTGCAGATGGAGATGAGCTACAGGGTGTAGTAAATGTTGTTAGTATGTGAAAATGGTCCTCGGGAAATGGAAGAAATCTCAGATCAAGTAATTAATGACCTGTTCAGTGAAGAGAAAGGCAGACCTCAAGCAGTAATGTACCCCGCCTATCTCTTGATTAATCAAGACTCATACAGAATAATAAGTCTGAAAGTGCTTGAAACTCAGAAGGCAGGAATAGAAATCTGGTTTGTGGACTCGCCATCTCGATGCCATCTCGATTACCTGAGCTGCATTTGCAGCGCTGGGTATTTACTGCAGCTGCAGCCTGACTGCACTGTAGAGAAAGACCTCTGTATGCAGGAGCTTCATCTGATCCTACTTTTCTATAAAAGGGAAGCAGAGGCAGCAGGATGCCTGGAATCACAGTRTGCCCTGAAGACATGCTTGGATCCAGTCTACCTACAGGCACTGTTCAGTCTAGAAGTGCTTTCTGTTCTACCAGGTTTTACAAACACCACAGTTCTTCTAAAGTAATGCTGATAGTTAAGCTGTAAGTAATGATTAGTGTACAACTGTCATGCAGTTCCTTTGACAGGAGTCATGCACAGAGATTTTCCAGCCCCCATTCCAGGAGTAGGAGTCATGTTAAGCTCAGTAGGATACATGTTAAGCTCAGTAGCGAGATGAGTCTTCATTTTGTGAAGCAACATTTTGGCTTGGGAGAGCACCAAAAAAAAAAAAAAAAAAAAAAAAAAAAAAAAAGCAAAGTGTTTCTTTATATACTAGGGAGCATGTCCAGAGTGTTACCAATACTGCTTGCAGGTAACCCTGCCATCATTGGCAAGTCAGGCAGGGACTTTCACACTGGCACCCAGGAGCCTGAGTCTGGACAGAAAGCAGGATAGTTGTCTTGCCAAAGTGTTTTCTCTGAGGAGAGGTTGTCCTACCATGACCAAGCTCCTTCTCCCACCCCATGTGTGTAGATGTGCCAGGTTAGCGAGAAGCAGCTCATCCTTCTCCRGCACACCAGGCAAGTAGGACATGCAGACATGCACTTTTTTTGCTTTGTAGTTCCAGCTCTTCCCGTCCTTCTTTTCACTTTCCTCCTTTACCTTCATCTATCTTCTGTCCTAACTTTCAGTTAGGAAACAGTAGTCCTGGGACCAAAGTGAATATTCATGATTTCAGTCATCAGTCTTCGCAGCATGCTACCAAAGTCCATTTCCAAGGGTATTTTAACATTGCATCAGCTCCTTTCAGCAGCCCTTGTCTTTTGTCATAAGATATATTTTTATCTGTTAGACAAAGGTGACATACATTAACTATATCTCCCTACTGCAATGTCACATAACAGGGTTGTATTATACTGTCAAGTAATTCCTACCAAAAAAAAAAAAAGTTAACAGTAAAAGTTAGGAAAGATGTCTGTTGGATTAGGAGTTGTTGCAACTTCTTTTAGCACTAAGAAGGTACAGATACAGATTTAGTCTGTAGATATGTTTGATATCAATATGTTGTCTTAAAATCGTTTACAACCATAATCTTCTTTAAGCAAATGTGTACTCTACTTGCCCTGGCTTGATAGTTTTGTGAGGTTTTTTTTTTTTTTTTAATATGCTTATACGAAAATTTACAGCTGATCCATCCATAAAACCACTAACGTTTAGATAGAGTTCAGAGTTCTGATATTTAGAATGGTCATACCGGTATTGTTAGAACTGCTGTTAATTAGCTATGTTCTTCATAAGTGATTTGTGTTTTAAGTCCATATTAAAGAAACATTTTTTCTCTAGAAATCTTCTACAGCCAATATTTTCCACACTGAAGACATAGCAGTTTAGAGTAAAAATTCCCACTCTAGTTTCAGACAGCCTAGCAGCAACAGCACAGAATTCCCCTAGCATAATTTACTTTTAAGGCTATTATTTAATAGCCTATAGTTTTAGGTATTATATGGTATTATATTGTAGCTAATATAATGTAAATATAGCTAATTATAATAGCTATAATTTTAAATAGCTTGATGTTTTCATGTTATTTACAACTCTGCAGCACAGACATGCCTTGTGAGCTGCAGTGGTAGTCACCTGCAGGGACATAGCTGTGCTTGCACCAAATTAAAAAGCAGCTAACAATCTAGGACAGGAAATGAATTTTTGTTTCTGTGAACTTCTGTCTTCATAGGCCCTTTTTTTCCATTTCAGGAAACATTATCTGAAATTACCCTAAATCACCTCTTCCAGTGTGTTTGTGGCTGTTCCCTGCTTACCTATTGTGTGCACAGTAAATTATCCTGTACTCAGACATAAAACCTGTTTGAGAAATGAAGATATTTTTAGTAGAAGTAGGCAGCAAGTAATTGATTATTTTCTCTTCTGTAGTCTTTGATTAAAAGCAATGTGCTTGAGGCATTAGGAGGATAGTCAACAATCATTCCTAAACATATACAAGCATTTAATTGTAGTAATTAATTTGTCTATACAACTCAGTGTGCTTTTTAAAAGCTTCTTAAATGAGAATGAATGCCTCATCAGTCTTAAATATAACAGCCTGAAAGAACAAGTGAAATCAGTAGAATAACAAACAGTATTGCAGAAACCTCAGGCATTTGCAAGAAATAAAGACATTTCCAACTTGGTGCATAGCAAATTTAGGAAGGATTTAACCACCAAGTGCAGCAGAAGAAACATGAAGAGGTTGAGTCACAGAAATTAAGCACATCATCATGCACACAGCCATGTAGAAGAAATGAGAATGCAGAGGAGTAGGTTGCCATTATTGGAACCAATTTATTTGAGAAGTAGAAGAATGCAGTAGTTGGGAATACTGTTTTCGTAAAGTCATGTTCCCAATCAGTTTATCTGTTCACTACAAACAGCTGTAACTGTCAGGATGTGAGTCAAATGAGGCAGCTAATGGAAAGCAAACATGCAATGAAAGGTGGTAAAGATGGATAAGTGGCTTTAAAAGAATTAAGGTTCTCTCTGTTGGGAGAAGAGACATGTCTTTGCTCTGCCTATGCTGTCACTCCATATACCTATGTATGGCTCAAGTTTCATGAAGGCAATAGCCTGAATACTAGAGGGGAAGCTACTTAAGGCACACTAGTCTCAGGAAAGGGGAAGAGTGATCAAGTTATCACAAGATGATCCCAAATTGCAGGGGTTGTGTAGAGACCTTCTAGCAAGTTTTATTTCTCTCAAGAAAAAGTGGAAAGAAAAATGAGATATTGAACAATCAGTGATGTTGGAAAGACTGTTTGAGAGACCCTGAGAGAAGAGGGTCTATGCAGATTGGGCTGGCTTGAGTAGAAATAATTTTTTGTTTAGAAGATATCTATTGAGTGATTTTATTCAACAGCCTGATCCCAGGCTTCCTACAGCAATTGCTGCTATTATCCTGTGAGTGTGGAGCAACATAGAAAGGGGCTACAATTCAGATACACAATATCAGAGGTGTTGAACCACAGATTTTTGCCTAGAAGCCGATATTAATCATCTAGGAAGGACACCTAAGGAAGACTAAAAGGATCTAAATTATAAATCAGTGATAGAAGTTCCTCTCACACATCCCTGTTTCTGCAGGATTTACTGTATAGCTTAGGTCCTTTCTTTCTCTTCACARGAAGAAGAATGAATGATGGTGAACAAAAAGACTATGAAAATGAGAAAAATAATGCATGTTTTATGACTTGTTTGTTTGCTTCCCGGAGCTCCTTGATGCTACCAGATGCCTTGCTATTTGCTTTTAGTCAAGAAGTGTGACAGGTAAACCCTGTGACATTAGTCAGACAACCGTATAAATATTCTTCCCATAATCCAACAAGCAGTGATAAATAAACAGTGTACTGAGGAGCCCTCCTAAGATGTCAATCACATATATTATCTTTTTTTTTAATCTTTTACAATTGTATGAGGTGGCATGATTTTACTGTGCATTTTTGAGAGACAGTAGCATTCAAGCACATACAGAAGATAGGATTCTTAAGTAGTGCAAGGATGTCCTTTTCAAAAATTAAATGTTTAGGAACAACTGAAATAAGACATTACAACTTTTTATTTTCRTGTCTGTAAAGAAGTATTTCAGTATTAGTAAATCCCAGGATATTTTCTTAAGATTTTATTATGAAAAAGAATGCTTGAGTGATTTTTGCTTGCAAAGTTGCAGAAACACATGGATATTTCGAGTATCTTATTTTTCTTCCTGTTCATATCAGAGTTGTTAATATTCCCAACATCTGTTGTAAATATTTAGAGAAATTCCAAGGATACCCTGAGGAGCAAGAGAGAATGGGAAATAATTTTTTTTTTTGCGTTAAGGAGCAGAAGTGGCGGTGGAGACAACTGGCTTAAATTTTTCCCATAATCTCTTGAAAAAGATTTAGTCCTAAATGAATAACATGGTATAAACATAGCGAAGTTCCAGATTGGGCTGGTCATTTCAAATTGTCTTGAAACAATGCAGAAATTGAGGATTGCTAGATGGGAAATCAGGACTTCACTGAGGATAATCCCTCAGACCTTTTTTATTTTTTTGGTCCCGTAAGCTTTGCAAGCACAATGGAAAGAATCATATGCTGAGGTCTTCATTACTTTATGCCATGAAAGTTTAAGAAAAGACCTAACACTCCCTGTCCCTGCAGGCTGTATTTGAACTAACAGGAGGAGAAGGTAGGACACGTGCCTGACAAGAAGAAGGATATCTCCCTAGTGCACAAATTTACTTTCTTGCAAAGCTGCAAAGCCGGCAAGGTTGAATGTTAGGATAATAGCAAAGATGTAAATACATCACATGAACCTGAGTAGAGTCACAGAGCCCTGAACATACTCTAGAAGTGAGAACTACCAAGTTTCAAGTCAGATCAGGTACAGTAAAGCTTTTATTTGGTTTTGCTATACACAAGGGGCATGAAAAATATTGTTGTTAAAAATAAGAGAAAAACTCAGTGTAAAAAACAGCAGCCTTATTTGTTATATTCCAGGCAGACTGGTGGATGATGATGAATTACAAAAGAAAATATATATATTTTCCATTATTTCATTGTGCTTAGAGGCAGATGTCTGGAGCTTTGATTTTGCTTGTTCTGCTGGACCAGTTTTATATGTAAACTGTAAAACTGACCATGAGTCAATTAACCATTAATGAGATCTTTACCCAAAGCTAAAACAAAATAAAGGCAAGTTACTTAGCTTGGCCTGGTAACAAAAATTAAGTATTGCATTAATAACAGAACACTGAAAATTCAGCCTGAATAGAGAAGATGTGCAAAAGAAAGGTTAGCAACAGGAACAACCATTCCTTTTGTTATATCAAGATGCAGGTATGACACATATTAAATTGCCAGCGAAAATATCAACCACTGTACGGAGATTATTCTCTCTCATGAGTATAGATGTTTGATCTAAGTCAGATAAAGTGCTCTCTAAGCTGACTGCTGACTGAGAACTAGAAAACAGGAAAAGAGACATAAAAGCTTAGTGAACTGTAAGCTCATGATTCCAGTCTCATTTAGAATAGATCTTCTGAAGTCTAGTATAGAACAGGTCATAACATGTTGATCATTAGCCAAAGCAAAACAAATAACAACACAATCCTTTTTTTTTTTCTCTTTAATAGTCTTTAATGAGTAATTTTATGGTTCCTTTAAAATGTGTCTTTATTCTCTGGAATAATATATATCATTTGAGCTGTTTTCCAGATATGTTTTTTGTATGTTGTTTGGTAACAGCTAGTTTGTTTGCCTGAGATTTTAAATAATGCTTGAAATTCTGAAACACACTGCTAGGTTACATGTAGGCCTTTATTTTTTTCTGTACAGTTAGTATTTTAACATTACAATTTCCTCTAGCCACACAAAATTCTGCAAAATATTTGGTCCTTAGTATTTTCTCTTTTAGGCCYTCTGTAATTATACTGTGAAATTGTTGTATACATATTCTTTGTATAGCTTTTTTTTTCCCTAATCAAACTGMAAGCAACTTAAGATTTGTTATAAAGCCTTGGAGAGAAGAGCGGAAACCTCCTTGACCTTGGAAGAGTTAACTGGACTCCAAAACAATTAATGAGTTAGCATTCTCATTGCACCTGGTGGTTGCCGGTTCCACCTGAAGATATGTCCCAGCTGTAGGCGATCACTAATAAAGAAGGGGCTTTGGGCAGAAGTGAAGCTCTAAATCTCTAGAGAAGGTAGGAATGCTAAGGAGAGGTTTCTTTTTGTTAGTAGCCTTATTGTTGATAACARTAAGGGGAGGAAAGCTTGCCAGAGTGGTAGTAATATTTGTGGAAGAGTGTGTAGCAGTGATAATGTCCTGAGGAGAGGCATTTCTGAGTGAAATGAAGACACTAAACTCTCATTTTAAAGTTGAAGACCTGGTGGGAGACTTCAGACCTCCATGCCTGAAAAACAGCAGTGTTAGTAGACAGCKATAGCCCTACAGRCATCTGGAGAGGAAGACATCTGCTGCTGAGTGGCTGTGAAGRCAGATGCTTGATTTCATKATGTCCAATTACCATGACGTGCACYTCATGGTGAGTAGTCCTTTCAAAACATCTAAGTGCGCCTGCAATTAAAATAGGAGACCTCTGTAATTTTTGTAATGTTGCAAAAATGGTTTTGAGGATTGCCAGAATACTTGTTCAATATTTTAGTGTGCACAGGTAGGACTTCTTATTATCTCAAGACAAATGTGTTTATTACTGATGGTCTTTATACATTTGGTAACAAGACTCGGTGTCTAATCTGTGGATGCCTCCTTCTGTTGCCTCCTTTGGGAGGCATACCCATCTCGTGGGTAAGTCTAGCCTGAACCCCAATGATGGCCCTAGCACTCATCTGAGAGGTAAAGCATCTCAAATGGCAYACCCATCTGCCAGCCAACTGGAAAGAAATGCCAGTCTTTATTTCTGAAATGTGGTCAGGTAATTAAACTGTAAATTTGAGAGATTATAAATATTTGGGGAGGGGCGGAGGGAAGAGGGAATGAAGAGGAGACAGGTACTGGGACCAAAGATGATTTTCCTTTCTGTTGCTTTCAAATTGTCATTCAGCCATCTAGTAAGTAAATACTTGAGTAGAGCAGCACTCAGCTGTTGGCAGTTTTAAAGCAGATGAGGGTGGAAGAGAAGGGCTGCTCTTGAGAGAAGTGGAAGCTGATAACCCAAGTTTCTGCCATAATGCTCAGATTGCAGCGATGAGATTCCTCTTCATGGAAGGCTTTAACCTTAAGAAGGTCAGCAATTAAAGAAAAATGACACAAGATTTTCTGAGAAACTTTTGATTTAAGCTTACATATAGAATCCTGATATTCCTGGTATTCCTTCTTTATGCTYTTAGGGTATTTTTAACCTAGTAGAAGGTTAAAGCAAAATCTGGTTATGAGAGTGGCTTTTTGCATATCAGTCTTGCTGACTTTTGGAAACAGTGTCCTGTCCTATAGGTCAGTGGAAAATAAGAGAATATTTTCATTCCCTAACAAATGCAGTTTAGTATGTTCCTTTCCTCACATGATCTTTTACTGAAAAGAAATTGTACTCCTGCTTGTGTTCATCAAAACTTATGACTAATACCTGCAGTAGGAGCAGAATTTTTCTCGTGTTTTAGGCTTTAGCATCTTAAAAATTTGCCACTGTACTTAACTGCCTCCCTCCTTTTACATCTCCTGTACGTCTCCTAGTCAAGCGTTTCTTGACTACTACAGCACTTTTGTTTCTATTATAAAAGCAGATTTCAGTAGTTTTCTTGAAACTTCATTGGCCATTTTAAAGAAACATGACTTGGAGATTAACCATTYCCAAAGGTGAGGCAGTGAATACGTTTCTATTGGTGACTTGCCTGGGATCCACGTTTCAGTGCTGCAGTGCTGACAGCTGCCCAAAAGCGGTGCTGTTTCGTACGAGGAAAGAGAACCTTGGTGCAGCTGAAAAGTCATGGGAAATCTGTAAAGGACTAGGAGGTCAAACTTAATTCTGGTTGCTCCAGCTGGCTTCCCACTGTGTAATCTGCTGTGAGAAAAGTTCCAAGAAGCATGAAGTTTGGGACAAAACAAAACTCCGTATGCGTGATAGGCACCAGCCTTTGCATGTGTATGCAGCATCTCAGGCTGGAATGCAGATAGGAAACAGCTGGCCCATGTGGTGCAGCTAAGGTTCAGCCTCAACTTTGCAGAATTTATTGGACCAACATTTCAGTGCAACGTGACTGCCCTGTGCTGTGCACAGGCTTTGTAATGCTGATTTCTTAACAGAGCGTGCAAGAGCTTAGAGATGGTTTGACTATCTGAAACCCCTGAGAAGAACTGAAACGCTTCAACTTKGCTATCTTGCCTCCTCTTTGGTTAAGAATTCTCATTCTGGAAGATTCTGTGCATTTGAGGAGCTTCCATGGAAAAGAAAGTTCTCTGGGTCCTTTCATCTACTGTCTGAAGATGCAAGTTGCTTAAAAAAAGAAAGACTTTTCAAACTTYTTGTGTACAAAATATGTCAACCTAATTTTAAAGCATCATTTGTTAGAATTGCACAATATTTWAAAAAAGTAATCTCTATATAATCACTCTTCTGAAAATACTGTTACTGATATGAACATCTGATATGAAATCAGACAACATCTGATTTGTCTAATTCATATGTGATCCTGTTGAATGGTACAGGATCCAGTATTTGTGTAAAAGATAAATGACTTAATACAAAAGCATATTCAYTTTACTGTGTCCATTTAGAAACAAGATACTCTCTGAAAATAAGAAATGTATTCTGGTATCTCCATCATAACACCGAGAAATCAATGCTACATYCCTACTAACATCACTGTCTCATCAATAGACTTCAGCCTTTTTTTATTTTTTGACTATGTCCTATTTGGTGTTTCGAGAGGMACTGTAAGGTCCTCCTTTTAGCCCAGTCCCTCAGCTTCCCTCTGTGCACACCCTCCAACAGGCACAGATCAACTTTATAGTTTGCGGTAGTTTATAGGTTGCAGTTTTTCTGCCCAGTTCTTTATGCGGTGATACTGCATAGAGAAAAGGAGATTCCTCTCTAGCAAGTGTCATTTTCCCAACACTGTCAAAATTCATCTCTATGCCTGCTGTGGATSCCCAGAAAATATCTTGCCTTAGACCTCTGTACTTAATGAATAAACCTCTTTCATCTCCTGTGCTGTCAAATAATAAAAATCCCCTGTGTGCTGCTGTTCTTTAGGCACAGTGTGAAGCTGCAGTGCCAGCGTCTTCTTTCTGTCCTTCAGTCACTAACTCTACACCTGAGTATTGTGATATTTGAGGAGATCTTAAGCCATAAATATGGCTTTTGTCTCAATGTCTAACTATCTGGCAGAAGTTTAGAGGCAGCCCATTCTTCCGAATGCACTCTAAAATATCCTGACACAAGATGGATGGAGATATAAACCATAAATCTGTATCTCATTTCTTAGATAAAACTGCTTAAAGAACTGCAGTTTGTGTGGGTGGTTTGTGTGAGTCTTGTTAGTAGTGGTGTTTTTTTCTTCTAAAGATCATGCTTGCAGTTATGTTAAGTATATCTCATAAGCTAGAAAGCTCTGCTAGTGAGTGATGCCCCTTCTGCAGGACAGGAAGGGAGCAGCTCCTAAACAGAGTAATTAATCTCCTGACTTTCAATTAGGTGATAGCTTTCCTCTAAGTTTTAAGAGGCAAGTGGGATCTGGAGCAATATACAAAGGACTTCAACGTGCCTGTTCTTTTACCGCTGGGGCTGTGTGTGTGTGTGTGTGTGTTTGTTGTTGAGCTTTTATCCCCTGTCACCACTGCCTCCACCTGCCTCCCAACTTCAAAGATAGGTGTACAAGAGAAGGCTCAGTAAATGCTTCAGATCCTGGTAGATTTCTGTTCTGAGCTTCCTAGGGTTGTTTTTTAAGCCTATTCCAAAGGAGAACCATTTTTGTGGGCTTTTGCCAGGGGAGGGGAGTGTATTTTTAACTTAAGGATACCATTCCAATTAACCTCACCATTTTGAGCTACRTGGAATTCATCTCCATTTAGCTTTGGTAGTGCTGAGAGCTCAAGAATAGAGGTGGGTTTGGGGCTTTATATATGCTGCTCTAGATATCAATAGCTTAGACTTAAGAGTTCTGCAAGCCTTAAACTGCTTCAACAGCCCACCTTTACTAGATATTTTTGGAAGTGTATTATATGAATCTTGCCACTTGATGTCACTGTCACCGTTTTCTTGCTGTAAGCTATTAATAGAGTGTGTTCAGGTCCCGAAACATTAACTGTGCCAGCAATAATGTGTGAAGTACCTTGAAGTGCGTACAAGATGGGAGGGTTGGGGACAAGTAAATCTGAGAATTTCTTTTCATGTACTGTGGTGAGTCAGGAGCTACTTCTGCTTCATCCTGTGGTGCAACGCTAGATTTGCCTTTTTCCTGATTCAATGCTTTGTCTAATAGCTCAATAAAAATTTTGACTATTGATCTTTTCATATGGTGAGATCTTCTTTCCAGCAGCTGATATTAACCTTTTTATTCCCAGCCATATTTATATTTTATGGACTACTGTGTCTTCTTATGAATCATCAAATGTAGAGTGGTTTAATATTTTTCCTTCTTTCAGGGTCTCAGTGGAATAAAATGTATGTAATAATATTTGATCAAACAGGTATAAATGGGTGTGATCTACTGGACTAAATGGTTTTAAGTTATTTTGTGTGAGTGTGCTTTTGTGTTGTTTTCCAAGTTGCTCTCTTGTAAGGAAATCATACTCCAAACTGCTGCATTGAAACTCAACTGCAAGTTTCATGGATGCTGCTGTGCAGGAGCCTCTTGGAAGTATTTATTGGCCCAGAATATGATCAAGTCGTAGGGCTCTGACTGCTGAAACCTATATTGGAACAGGTTYCAGTAGGAGTAATCCTTTCTATTGGTCTCAGGCTATGCATATTCATAGGTCTAACTTACTAACTGCTTCACTCTAAGTAGTCACTGTTTTGCATCTGTGGAACTTTGAGGTTAAACTTTGTAGTAATAGTGAATACAATTATTACTCTTATTTGAAAAGATCCAATTATATGGTGGACAACATGGAAAATACATAAACTCAAGCAAATACTCTCATAAAGACCAGTTTGGTTTTTTTTCTAATTTTTTTTTTTTCCTAGCACCCTCGATGTGGTTATACAGGCTTACAAAACTGTATTAATGCAGCTTAGTAAGTGATTACCAGCTGAGCTGTGCTAACTTGCTCTTGGATGCTCCTAGGCTAYTCAGCCCTGCTGAGCCTGAGGAACTAGCTTAGCTTCTTACCATTTTATTTTGTAGTAGGAAGTCACAGAGAGTGTATGTAACTACCTCTCTAACTACTGGAGTCTAGTGAGTTACCTCCTCACTACTACAACTTGAGTCGCTTGAAATAGAAGGTGTTTGGTTGTGTGCATTCCCATCCCAATCACAGGGAATTATTTTCTGCCATATTACTGAGTTAAAACTGAGTTGTGTGCCTCAACTTGTGGCAGCTTCAAAA
The DNA here is from genome assembly GCF_003342845.1 of Nothoprocta perdicaria. Classification (NCBI taxonomy): domain Eukaryota; kingdom Metazoa; phylum Chordata; class Aves; order Tinamiformes; family Tinamidae; genus Nothoprocta; species Nothoprocta perdicaria. Next base: position 3,662,076 of record NW_020454427.1, on the reverse strand, counting down.
ATGTTTAATTCAAGCCAAGTTAGAAGTTTAACTTGAGGAGAAGAGGACAACAAAAGTGGTGATTTCTCTTACTGTTAACCCAGAACTGCTGTGAGTGGGAATGCCCCAGGATGTCACCCTGTAAGGGTGGCCCACCTTAGATAGGTTTAGAACTCGGGAGAGGATGGTCAAYGATGGTTCTTTAGCTAAAACAGGTAGTAAAAGAGAGGTAGTTTGTTAGTTATTTAGCTGTAACTTCTATTCTAGAGTGACTAGCTGAAAAAGAATAGGAAAAAGGATGGATATTACTGGTTTTTCAACCATCTGCCCATAAACAGGTACATGTGTGTGTGTCCTAGGAGAGGAGGAGAATTTAGGTTCTAGTCCTTGAGAAATATACTTGATGACAAAACTGAATTGCTATGACAGCCRGCCTGGCTTTACGTGAAGAAACTGGCTTATACCTGCTGCTCTACCAGGCAGCTTTGGCATCTCCAGATAATGAGATGACTAGTAACAGTGTCCTGAATCATGGCAACTTTGGGGCTAACAATGCCATAACTTGATAACAATAGTAATGAGCAACTCTCTAGGCTATGTCTTATTTATTAAAAAATAAGTACATAATGTTCAAAAATGTAGTTTAGGTCAGTAACGCAACTCTCAAGCAGTAAACAAACGTGATTTTGTTTCTCCCTTTGGCAATGGAGACAAAGTGATATAGTCAGTTCTGCCTTAGATGCCCAAGTCACATGTTGTCCATGACTCACATCATCTCTACAACTGGCTCTATTGTTCTGTCCTGCACAGCAGGATGAAGTGATACCAATTGAAATGCAAGGAACAAGCGCTGCCTTGTCACCGGAGAGTGGAGGGAGGAGGAATGATTTTTTTTTCTCCTTTCTCAAAATMATTTGTGACTTAGCCCTTAAAAAGGAATATTATATGTATTTTTCTCCCCATTAGGAAAAAACACAAACAATTTTTTTGAGAACATTGATCATCTTCAATAGTAATTGTTTGCTTATTTGCTTCTTATCACATGTGGAATTGCTGCTGTTCTTGTTGACTAAAATGGATGTTGGTTGGGAACAGGAGGTTTAGTTGGTTTTGAGGGAACCAAGTTCCCTGTCTAGTGACAAAAGCCTTGCTAAGGAGCACAGAAGATGCTATGGGGTGTTAATTTACAAGTGGTGCTGAGCTGCCACGGTCTTTGTGGAGGGATAGCTTTGAACAGATGTAGATAAACACTCTACTGTTGGAATCACAGCTTCAGAGTTTTTCATAAAAACAACTCCTATCTGGTAGAAAGAAATATTAGTTATACGTTAGTTGTGGTAGTTGACGTCTATCACTGGGAGCTGGAGTGTAGATTACTTTCCCTTATTTCATTGTGTCTGTGGGTGTTGATGGCATCTCAGATGGTCTTACGGCATCAAGCATGGCTACGTGGTGCCAGCATGGCCCTGAGGGTTGGTTTTTGTTTCCTATTGTGTGTGGGCTTGGAAAACATAAGCTGTTGTGTGGAAATGCAGGTCAGGAGTACTAGGAGCAAGTCTGGGTATAAGAATGAAGTCATCTTGGTTTGATTCTTAAACATCCTCCTAACATTGTAGGAGGCCTTTTTATTGTCTCAACATAACTTTCTAGAAAGTCCTTTTGATACAGTGGGAGCTTGTCCCATTGTGCTTGATGTGTGTTATGACTTATGTGTTAYAGATGACTTGTTTCCTCCAATTCTCTTGTTACTTTTCAGGGGTGTTTATTACTTTTAATGTAAGTAGACAAYAGCATTTTGAGTGCTTTCTTGCCGCGTCCTAGTAGATGCACTTTAAATAGGTATGAGCAAAACAGACCTTTTCTTGTATGACTGATCCTCTGGGAGGAAACTGATAAAAGAACATTTCTTGTCTTATATTGAATTTTGATGTCCGTATTACGATGTTTTAATGTTAGAATATTCAATTTCAAAAAGAATAGAAGATTTGGACCCTATTAAGCCCATAAGCATGGTTTTATTCATATGCATGTAATTATGCATTTATGTCCCTGATTTTTCTACAAGAAAGTGATATAAGATAGCTATGTAGCACAATGTGTGTAATAAGATTTGGGTTTGTTGAAAAATAAGCACATTCCTCCAGCTGAGTCTTCTCAAACTATTGCTGAAAATGCTTTTTGCCTTTTTTCTTCTGAACAAGCTCCTCTTATTTTCCAGAGCGACATTTTTTGCTACTACTGTGTACTTGGAAGTAGACAGAATACTTATCTTAAAATATTTACCTTATGAATTCTTGCTGACAATTGGCCTAAGTCTTAAAATTTGTAAAATTTTGTAAAATTTTGTAAAATTGTAGAATTTGTATTACTGCACTTTTAAGCCTTGATGCACTCCTCTAAAGCTTTAGGAATACATAGGTTCTTTCAGACTATGTGAAGAAGAAACACTATGTGAAAAAGAAAAAAAATGACAAAAGAAACCTCCTATTCTTGATGATTTCTTTAGTTTTGACACGCAGGCAGGTGTATTCTAACCAAACTGTAACATGTTTTCTAGATAGCAGGGTAAAATACAATATTCTGGAACAGAAGCTAAAAGACCTAAAAGTTTCATCTCAAGGCACTCGTGAAAYATAAGATCAAATCTTTTGACTTTGGCATGGAGTTGTATTATCTCTTTTATTTGAAAGCAGTGCAGTAATGTGATGTTTTTCCCTTATGCTTCAGAATCTTGTAACATAAGCATAACTGTGGGGTGATATATTTAAACTTTGTTTCCAACACTTGAAAACAGATTTGTGGAAATCTAGTATGATGTATACATGTAAATACCACCTGGTAGGAACAAGTCCCTTGGGAAGAAGCAGCAATGTAAAATACTATGTGAAAATAAATTTGGAATAGATAGCAGGACAAGCAACAAAGCAGCKGAATAGACAGAGTCCAGATGTGCATTTGCAACACAAATCTCTGAATAAATTATAATTAGAATATGCAGGCCAAATTCTTGCAGAATCAAACTCTGCTACAGTTCTTGTCACTAAATAAAAATATTTTCTTTCTGCACATATGCTCTCTATCTTGCTTGCTTCGCCTGTTATCTTGATTTTACAAACTCTGAAGTTATGGATGTCACATTGCCTTAGAGTTTCCCATAGGGCGCCTGCTTTCCCTCCCCCTTTTCTTTTAAAGAGCAAGAGTTAATTCTATGTCTTGCTGTGAAATGATTGTTTTCCAAGCTCAAGAAATTCCTAGGGAGTAAAACTAGTGGGAGGGAGAAATGGGAATTGCCAGACCTGGACTTTTCTAGTCTCRTATCTGGTTTCCTAGCATATGAAAGAAATCTAAACCGTTTTTTAATTGAAGTCCTTATGTCCATATTACTGAGGTAGGGGCTTTTTCATACACATTCATGCCCTCTAATATTGCTAGGAAATGTGATGAAAATGAATTGACACCCACTGATTGAATGTTGTGTGTAGATCCTTTAAATAAATAAGTAGGAAGGGGTTTTCTATGCATTAGAATCAACTAAGTTAACCAGTTAGTGCCATCTCTCCCATTTAAAAAAAAAAAAAAAAAGTACAAGAAGGGAACTGTGCCACTCTTAACTCTGCTCAGTGACCCAGTTTATATGGAATAAATGTACTTTCAGACATTTATTTCAAACAAGTTATTTGCTGACCTGTATTGTTTCTTTGTGGACCTGACCTGGGTGGCTTGTTAGGTTTGCTCTCTTCTGAATCAATAGAGCAAATAGAGGAAATGGCTCTTTAGACTAAAAGGTTTTTCTCCTCCCTTGCTCAGCTTCTGTGCAACTTCACTCTTTACTTTTAGAAGTAATTTCACATTAATCTGTCTTGACAAACCTTATGGTGTGCTTTGTCCTGAGAACTACATTAGAAAGGCTTTGGGCTTTCAAAATGCACCAACTTCTGTGATGGTGGGTACTCAACAAATTTCCCAAAATATTGTGAATTCTCATGCCATGACCGCTGACAAGGATTGTCTAAGTGGTTTTCATAAACTACATAAATGTGCAAAAGTTAATTTATTACTACAGTCTTCCAAATTAGCTTCAGTGCACTATCTAATCTCCAGAGTAAGGGGAAGGAATACTTCTTTATTTAAAAAATCCTCATGTCTGCTGTGATAAAACAAGTATGCTCTATATCTCTTGAAACATAAGAGAACTTAGGTTGGATGGGACTTGTAGAAGATATCACATCAAACTGTACTGTCTGAGACAAAGCTATCTTCGAAGCTAGATGCAGTTGTTCTTAGTTGAGTTTTCCAGTTTCCSAGGATGGCGGCTCCACAGGTGGGGAGGTAAATATATGTTTAATTTTAAAAAATGCTCTCAAAACTTGTCACTCAAACACAGTATCTAATCAAAATAATGGATAAGCAGATGATAACTGAAAACAAGCAATCCAGGCTATAGTAGTTTAATAAGTAGGATTCTGATTTTTGGCTACACTGATTTTTTTTTTCGTAGAACCAGAAGAACAAAATAATCTCTTTCAAAAGGTCACTAGCACAGAGTGGAGATGGAAGGCATGAGAAACAGGAAACTCATGAAAATGTATTTTGATATCAAGTCTATGCACATTGAAGTTAAGATATTTATAATCTATTTAGTTATTCATGAGTAATACAGTAACTTTAACATCAAGAGTGTTGTTAAAGGAAGACTGCAAAACTACAGTCCATTCCCATCTTTACAGCAGTCTCTACTTAATTGATTTAATTTAACCATGAGTTAATTATGCAACTTTACCTCATCATTTTTTATTTATTTCTTAAAGCCCTTTTTTTTTTGCCTATAATTTAAGTTCATGCTAGAGCATGATAGATGAAATCCTGGGCCTTATCAATATTATGAGGTGATGATTTTATCCAATGTCTATAGAACTGTTGAGAAGAACCCTTGCAGCTATCAGTGGTGATAGTTAGCACAGAGTACTGAAGGAAAGGTTTATTTAGATATGCTACATATAAAAATAAGTAATCTAGAACTAGATTTTTTGAAATCTCAGTTTCTAGCTGTCTAGTTCTCCAAAATGTCATTGCGTCAAGTCCGTTTTCATCTGTCTTCTGTTTGAGGCCTCCCCTCAGTGAATGACCTAGGCTTCTGTCTGTACGATGGGGGCCTAAAATCTGTGCTATCCTCCAAAGGCTTTCCATGATGCCCTCCTAGAAATGAAGACTGGGAAAGCAGCAGATTGAAAACTATCACTCCTGGCTGTGATGTAACTGGCCAAGCTCAATAGATTTATCTGGACAGCAACAGTGTTTGAAGTACGTGACTTAATTCTTTGAGGTAAGAGTTTGAGCTAGGAGTGAGTAATGAAGCTGCTTCTAAGGTCAGATAACAATAGAATAAGAAGTTGGCTGGAAGAGACCTCTTGAGGTTTATCTGGTTCAATCTGCTACTTAAAAGGGAGCACTTGACCTCACGGTCTCAAATTTCAAAGGATGGAGATTCTACAACATCCTTAGGTTTTACACCAGTTTCATTCACCCTTTTGGAGAAAAAGCTGTTTTTAAATTCCAGCTTCAATCTCCCAAATATTCAGTGCTTCTTGACCGTAAATATTCTTAATATCTGTGCTGCTCAGTGATGAGAGAGGTAGCAGGAGGAATGAGTAACCYAAGTTCTCCTGCCTATCTAAACTGGATAGCATACTTTGAATGTCTTAGTATCCARACTTGTAAATATTCTCAGATAAGTGTGTTCCTTCTAACTGTATAAAATATTTATGTAATAATAGGTTGGAAATATTTCTTCTCCTCTGAATTTTACAATTTTCAGCTGGGTTCCAGTTCTCACGAGTCCAGTTCTTATTCTCAAAAAAAAAAAAATTCATCAGTTATGTCTTTTTTTTGCTGCAATATCCTATGTGTAGCTTAGTAGTGAGGAGGCTTTTCTGGAGGTTGCTTTGCTGGSATTTTTGCATTCTTGGTATACTTGTCCTGTTCATGTCAAGGGAGAAAATCATCTTTATTAATAAAACTGAAGGAAACACGGTCGTTATGCACCATTATTGCTTACATACATACCTACAGAATTACTCAGAGTTCTGAATAAATGAAGACATTTTGCTGAATGGATCACTTTGATAGTTTAATTCATTATTGTGCAGCAATATTTAGCATACAGAAATGTTTCTTATACTTCTCTGTCAGCCTGGAATCTGTTTTTCTTTGACATGATAAGCATTTTTTAAGGTGTTTCACACTTAGAGCCAAAAAGCTTCATTTTTAATTCCTAATCTGTATTGTACCYTTAATTAAACAAAGGGAAAGCTGTTTTGAATTTTCCCTAATGGCTCATGGGACAAAACTCTCTTGTAGAAAGGATGCTTTTTAAAGTACATTAAGTTGTTTTCATTTGAGTGCCAAGTCTTCAGAGGARAAAAGATGGGACTTTTTTCAGTATAAATAGGATGCTGGCATGATACAGGACTGATGTTGCTATCCAAATCGTACATGTGATCTGCGAGAGGAAGTGCTGCCCACACATGCAGTGCAAAGAGGTTAAACGTTACCATTTACTCAGCCTGAAGAAACAGGGTATCCTCAGAAAACTGCATGAGAATGACTTCATCTGCGAGCTGTAAACAGGTTGATTGTAACAGCAGGAATGCATTAAAAATTAGTCACATAAATACTGGGTCTTTTAAAATGGCTTCTAGTATAGGAGTGCGAGAAGATTGTTCGATGGGCTTAGTTGTATGTTAGGTGGGTGATGTGTCTGTAGAAGAACTACAAAGCAAAGTGTGTYGTCTTGAGGGGTCTTCTAGGAACTTTAGGGTGCTATTTATGGCACACCATACACAAAACTTGATATGTAAATGGGAAGCAACTTGAGACTTCACTAGCATTCAGTGGCAGCTAGTATAACTTCTTTAGATAATATCTTATTCCTTTGGGTAAAATGATCGTCTTGGCAGAAAGAGGAGCTGAATGAAGAAGTGAGATTCCAAAACAGTKCAAGCCATTAATACAGAAAATCGTGTGTGTTTATTATGTATTTCTCTGTGTAACATTTTATATTCCTGTTGTCTTCTCCTGTCTTKTACTTTTTTATTTTCCATCATTAGTCTCTGCTTCCAGTCTTTCTAACAGTAATAAGATTTCCTGGATAGACTGGTTTTGTGGGAGGTATGTTTGTGGCAAATGCATTTACCTACTCTTTCTGCACACTCTATTAGTTAGCCTAAGTGTCCTGTGTAACCAAAACCTCTGAAATAAAAATAAACTTTCAAGCTATTGGTTATATGGTTCAGGATGGTTTTTAATCAAGTAGACTTGCAAAATCATAAAATCTGAGGTATGGTTCTGCACTCTTCAATTAGAAATACCAAGGTAACTCTGCAGAGAAGCAYCTCTGCTTCTCTTGACAGCAACCACAATGTAGTCTCCACGCAATGTCAACCACGGTACTGTCTTTCCCTGCAAGGTAGGAAGATAGCAGAGGTTTCCCCACCACTCTGAACTGGCTTCTCTTGTACTTGTGTGCAACCAGAGCAGAAAGTGATGGACACTGAGCTTCCCCAGTGTTACATTGACATGCAGAGTCCGCAGGATCTCCATATAGGAGCTGGGCTTCCCATTACCTTTTGTGCTTTAGGATGAAAAGTAAGGAAAACCTTCTCAAACTTTGCATGATTTCTATAGATTCATAATGGGCTTGTTTCCTGACTGAAAGGGAAAACAGATAATGCTGAAATGGAAAGAACTTGATCTTGTTTGTTTTCAATACCACTGAGCTCAGTTCAGCTCAGACTGGTTTCTGACATCCAGTCTCTGTTTACAGATCATGTATGAGCTCCTCTTTATAAAAACTAAGAGATTTGTGTCCATCACAGATGTGCTCACTGGTATTGCTGAGCAGCAGCTACAGTTCTTCAATACCAGCAAATTGAATGAATAGTCACAAAAGTTTATGAAGTCGTTTTCTTTATCAAAGGGCATATTTCAATTAGAAAAGACTACAATTCAGTGTGGTTAAAGAACAGCTATGGGGACCTTGCATCCATTAGTACCAATTAAATAGGGAAAATGTGACTTAATTTGTTTATTAGTAAAAAGAGAAGAGGGCTGTAGGACAGTAGCATTGCTGTCTTGGGTTACTTTTCCACAAAGTAATCTGGAAAGTAGATGAAAAATAGCTAGACAGTAATTTAATACAACTACTTCACAAGCCAGAAATAACATTTGGCTGTGTAGGGAATCAATAATAAAAGGTCTTAAGACTAGTCTCGTTAGAATAATTAAGATCTCCAATGCAATTACTTTTTACACAAAAAAAAAACAGAAACATTATGTGATACTCCAAAGTAGGTGTAGTCTTCTGCTCCAGATTTTGTGAAGGTTTTATTTTTACAATTAAGGAAAACTGTTAAAGACTTTAGGCTTCTCTATCAAGTTGACAAACAGCCTATATTCTTCCAGCTCTTCTAAACTGAAAGTAAATGCTTTTTAATGAATGAAGGAGGTATGTACTTAAAATTGGATTCGTGTTGAAGATAGTTGATTTCAAAAAAAGAAAAAATAGTAAATTAGTAGGTCTCTCAAGATTGTTACCAGCAACTTAACATTCATACTTCTATTGACATAAATTAGGAAAAAGRTAACAATATTGGCCTCTTCACTTTGTTTCGTGCTCTTCCTTTCCCTTCTGCCCTTTGAGTTAAGCAGCTGTAGATTCCTTCCATTTCACCTGAAATAAAATTCTCAGAAATCTATCTAGATAAGGTCATTAACTGCTATTTGGATTGAAGTCATATTTCAGAATTCTAGTTTGTTTAATTCTGGTCTGTCTCCTAAGTAGCTCAGATTCTCTTGATGGGGCAGTTAGGAAGTTGCCTCCAGTGGTGACCCATTTCAATCTTGCTGATTTGGGCAACTGCATGGAGTTGAGAAATGCAGGCTCTTGTGTTCAAAGGGAATGATACTGAATTTGTCTTCTGTGTCTGGGATGAATACTATACCAGAGAAAACTATAATAATAATAATAATAATAAAAAAATAACATAACTTAGTAGCCATTGTGAGAGAACTAATGTGAAGGCTGAGAGAGTACCAGAAAAAATGAGGTAATTAGATGTTTATTTCTCTAAATCCTTCATTTTCTGGTCCACTCTTGCATTTTAGAAGAAAAAGATGKCAAAATCTTTAGTCCTGCCACCAGCTAAACATGCATGAACACAAATAGAAGTAAACCTAGAAATATCTTGCTATTATATCTTTTTTTTAATGTTGTTCTTTCAAAAGTGTTTTTGATTTAGGCATAAGCTAAGGCTTTGGAGGGAGGGTGCTTTTAATTTGCCTTGTTTTTGTTTTTCATCTGTAAATGGAATAAAAAAAGATGCTGGATAGTTTAAAGGCAGTGAAGACTGATGTGCTCACTTGGTCAGTAATGGGGTCATATGATCTACTTACATTTAGCTCTGCTAAGTGGTTGGATGAATGCACGGACACTTACTTATCCTTTGTCACACTCAGTGCCATAACCTTGCCGGGTATTTCTAAGCTGCTTTTTTCATTAACTCATTTTGGCAAACTCACCTGTTTGCCCTCATAGGTTGCAGGTGTGCGGGGAGGSTGGAATAAGGGCAACAGTTCTTTGTTTGGTGTTTTTATTTTTCCTCYAGCTGACTAAATGTCCTCTTTGGGGTTTTATTGCTCATATATCTTAACAGTAATAACGAGCATAAACATCACTGCTCTTCAGAGAGCTTGGAGGAAGCTCTTTTTAATATTATTGGGTTAACATATTACAGAGATTCTTCATTGCATCTGTGCTGCCAGTGTACAAAGGAAATTAGTAATCGTCAATGAGGCTGATGTGCATCTGCTTTTTATGCAGCTTATCGTTTATGATTGAAGGAAAAGTATACAACTTTAAATCTTTCCTTGCTGTAAATATCCTTTTAATTTTACCCCTCCTTAGCTTAAATAGTTATAATCGCTAAGAAGCCAGATTGCATATGCCACACCCATATAGACTAGATGAAGCAGTTCTGAGCTGTGTTTTGTGACTTCAGATATATATATATATATAAAATATATATTATATATGTGTGTGTGTATACTTTCCATGTATTGCAATTCTGTCTTATTTGTCAAAGCTGCCGCATCTAGGAAATATGTGAATCCTCATCATATGCACGTGCACGTACTTACTCCCTGCCTCCTAACCTAATCATCCAAAAGCTTTTGAGAATAAACGTAGAGTGGTTTCTTGTCTGCAGCAGCCTTCTTGGAAAGGGAAGATTCCCTGGTGAATTCATTATTACACAGAAGTCCCACCCTCATGAAACTGCTGTAGACACATAACAGGATTACTGTTCAAGAGTTTACTGGGATGTAAGCAAAATTGTTCCAGTTGGTCAGAGGCAAGCATCTTTCTCTAAGGTAAGAACATGATCTCTCTTGCACGCTTAAGGAGAAATAAGGAAACAGCTCTATTTTATATGTGGCAAAGAAAATTCCTTTAGGCATTCTAGTAGCAGTGTAGTTCGTAATGGAAAAGATACAGTGCACTTATTAGAAACTCTAAAGCTTGCTTTGTGAAAATCTTGTGAGCATTAGTATATTTGCATTTAAACAGTGAATAGAGGTTGATTGTTTTACTGCCTGGGGAAAACATGTAGTTCACAACCCTTAAAAATGCCAGAGAGAAGGCTTTTTATATTACTGAATTTATGATCTTTGAGATGATGATCTTTGAGAGAAACTTAACAGGGTTTTTGGTCACTCAGCATTGTTTCCTATTGTAATATGATAGTTAGCATGAAAAAGTCAATTTTCAGTTTTAATATATGATTCATTATGTGTTATAACTTGAAAAAGGTGTATTTCATCTCTGAATTACTATTTTGATGCCAGTCATTTGTTATACTAACATCAGACCCTTTTTAAACATCAGCTTAACTTTTTAATTAGCTAATGTGCAGAATGTATTCGTGTAATTCTCAGAAAGCAAATTAGCCAGGTCTAATAATCTAATGGCATGGCAGCTTTCTCAAAATCTAGAGCAGTCAAATCAATATGGTGACAAATGAAATGATCTGAGGCCTTCAGGGCTGGGAGCTAATTGAATGACTGGACAGTGGTGATTTTTTTTTTTTTTTCTTTAAGTGGCATGTACATTCCTAATGGAGAACTTCATTTTATTCTTCCTTAAAGTAATTGCATATTTATCCTTAATTGAGCTTCCCTCATTTTATCCAGCAGGTTGCTTTTAGGCAGGGCAAGGGGCTTTGACATTTATGCTTTGGAGAGTTAAATTGTCARTATGATTTATAGAGCATCTATTTATAACTGCAAGAGACTAAAAAAAAAATCATTTTAACCTGCTGCACTTAGAATTTGTGAGTAAGTTAATATTTTAAAAGCAAAGTAACATTAGAGTGCTGGGAAGTATCTCAATGTATGAAATGTATTCTATTTCAGATGCACTTTGCTTTCCACATTACTGTGTGAGGAAATACATCACAAAATTAACTTTGTTAGTCTGTTTCCTCTGTAGGAAACCAGCTGCAACATAAATGATTTACTTCCCAGTCAGCTTGGTGCAGGAGACTACGTAATGAGATCTAGACAAGTCATTTCTCTTTCTAGGTTTTAGACATGAGAAATGTCAAAACAATTATTAATGTTCCTATGATCACCCATGTCTCCAGAAACTGGAAAGGTCTGTGGCTTGCCCACACCTCCTCCAGTTGCTTCTCTCTGGAGAGCTTAGTGATGAGAAGCACTTATGTGTTTGAATGCTGGCCATGCCCTTATGATCTAGGGGACCCTATGTCCATCACCACCTTCTGGCCCATGTTCCATCTTCTTGTGCTCCTCACAGCAACATTACCAAGGACTTGAATTTAACTCAGGATGGAAAGATGAAAACAAAGATTCAGAAAAGCCTAGTGTTTGAAAAATTAAATTGAATTGAAAAATAAAATAAATTGAGAAGCAGAAGCATTATGATTGCTGGCATGCTTGAAGCTGTACCTGAACCTCAAACAGAATTTTAAATACAAGAGTCTGAATGAGACTATGGCATTAGCAAGATTCCAGGAGTGCACGTTATAAATACCCATMCGTGGTGTGTGTTAAAAGCTAGTGGTACTGAATACTCTAACAGCTTGGGCTTAGTATTTCATGGGGTCAGTCTTGGGTTCACGCACATTATTCTGTATGGGGAGAGGGGGCAAATGTAAATTGCAGGCATTTCTGTCCTCGGAGCAGTGAGGCAGCCCTAGCTTTGCCTTAGCAAAGCTGGCACCTTGGCTGGAGCAAACCTAGRCACAATATGAGTTCAGATTGTGCCTTGGCACAAGCGTGCATGTCTGATGGCAGGATGGGATCAAGCAAAAAGGAGCAAGGGAGAAGAGGGGGAACCCTGTATACTGTGGTTTTCAATTGGTGTGAACTGTGGTGAAATACTTGGTCAGAAAAGGTTTGGAGCTTAATGTCAGACAGTGTCARATCTAATGGAAGTTTGGTGAGAAAGTCCATCTGCAGGAGTACAGATTTTTATTGGTAATTCATGTAATCTTCTTGAAGATAAGCAATCTTCATTCTATATACTAGCAGTATCATTTTAGTAACATTCCACTATCTGCTTATACAGGATTTGTTAGTAGCTAATGGCTGATATAAATACAATATAAATCTGTTACTTTTATCACAGCCTGGAAGTTATTTCTGAATGTACTCTCATACTGGCATTTTGCCTTACATATTTGYTGCAGATCACCTTTATAAATAAGAATCTGTTTATTCTGAATTCCATTTGTATTTCTAAAATCGCTGTATAATCATTTCACAGTGGTCAGTAATTGTACAAAAATGAAGCTGTGTAGGAGCAAGTTATTCTATGATAAAAAAAACAGTCTGAAGAATATTCTTGTTGTTCTGTTGGTTTTAGAGGTTTTTCACATACCTTTTTGGCATCTAGAAAAGGAATGAGACACTTAAGTATCTGTGTAGCTGAATCTCACCTGTCCTTTTGGTGTCCTCTTTTATCTAGAGGATATTAGGAAGAACCACATTGCCAGCAGAGCTGTTTTCTTGGTAGTTTCAAGCCCCTGTATGTAATTTTGCAGCTTGCTGGACTTCATGCAGTTGCCAGTCATGTTACTGATGTATTTTATTGAATGTAGAATAAATGGGTCAAGTTTGACAGGGTTCTAGAGTGGGTTGGGCTTATCCTTATRTTGATATCTCATTACTCAAGTATTCTCTCAATTTTTCTTGCTTGTTTTACAGTGGCTCACTTTTTTTGACTGACTTGGATCAGACCAAGGAGATGATCCCTTAGGTGGGGTTGCAAAGTGCTATGGAGGATTAGAGGCCTTTCCTGCCATTACAGCATCTAGTTTAGGGAGGTGGTGATGACCCAGCAGCTTTTATTTTTGTTGAGAAAAAATTGGAAAGACACTTTTTACAGGCACAACCCAGTCCTTGGTTACTTGCTTGTAGAGTTCTGTTGTTTTTTCTAAGCAATTTTTTTGATTTGGTCTTTAATGTTGTGTGTGTGTATGTGTTTTGTGGTGTGTCTTTTTTTTTGTTTGTTTGTTTTTGTTTTTGATGTTGATACAGTCAGGACAGGGTTGGAAAGACTGTAGTCATGTTCTTTCCTTGCCTCTTTTGTTTATATATGTTTAAATATGATCAATTGCTGGTGTTAGCAGAGAAGAAAGAACGGGCATCTGGAGCTCTGAATATGGCTTTCGCTTTAACTGATTGCGTTATGTTGGTTGTTGTAGTGAACGTACAAGTATTAGATTAAAAAAGACCATATGCAGAATTTGCACAAGATATTTTAAAATGAAACTGTTGAGAGAAACTTCTATAATTATTTTCTTTTACATCAGTATGAGCAGTTTTGTGAGTTTGCTTTGGAAGGATGGAAAAAGGACAGCAAGAACAACAATTTTGATTCTTGAATGAAGAAACAAAATAAAATGGCACAAAGGTATTGAATGTGTCTTTTTCTCTTCCTTTTGATGCCAAGATACACATCTGTTGTTTGGCACAAAAGAGAGAGAAGTATTTTATCTCTTTCTCATGTCAAGAGTCATCAAATAAATCTGTCAGGTGAATCTCATGTCTCATGTAGAAAAGCACAGTTCCTGTAAGCAGCATCCAATTAGCCTACTTATGTCACTTAGTACAGTATGCAGTGGCGTTGTTTGAGTATAGATTAGTTTCAGTGCTCTTAAATCCTGCCACTAATATTCACTCACCATAAGCTTGGTTTGTTATGCATTATTTATCAAGTTTTAGAAGTGTTATGATGAGCTCTAACTGGGCAAAAATATTAGCCTAAAGGTGTTTTAGCCTAAACAACCCACATGCTGAAACACTAACACGACAAATGCCATGAAAAATATGGCAATTTGGTTTACAGATGCCTATGTTATGCTGCTTGGATTTTTGGGGTTTTTTTTAACTGTGTCTTTAGATTATTTTTTTAGATTAGTTTTTTTAGATTATTTTTAGGAGACCAAAGATCCTAGTGGTCTGACTTGGGAACATTGCAAAATAGCCCCCTGAAGCAAACTAGCAAAACCTCTGTTGTCCAAATAGGGGCCAAGAAAATGAAAAATAAAATCTGAATTTGTAGCCCAAAGAAACTTTCAAAACATTGAGGGTGATTTAGATTGGSTAAAGGAGTTGAGGTATCAAAGAAGATTTTGCAGAGACCTGATAAAACTCTCTGTTTTCTSATGCATTTTGGTTCTGTTCAAAATCAGAACTGCAGACCGCACTGATGAAGACAAGGAAACAAGCTTTGCATTTTCACTCCCATGTATCTCACTTAATGCTACTATGAAAGGGGAAAAGCTGCCTGCTGGAAATCACGTAGCAGACGCAGCAGGGTTAGTTAAGCATTTGTTAAGAGGAGATGGCTGCCGGTGTGCATGCTACCTAAGTGATCTATTAATTTGATTATTCAGTTAAATGTGCACACCGGTCGGGACTGTTGCCTCAAGCAATCCATTACGTATCAACTGAGAAGCAGCGAAAGCTGAATGTGTGAAAGCAGTTCAGAAGAATAAATTTGAATAAATGCCAGCTCAAATCTGGATAAGTGGTATGTCTATACATAAGAATACGTACATGCAAGGAGATAGACAAAGATTTAACCTACAGGTATGTCAGCAGAATTCAGCACTTTAAACCCATTGACAAAAGGATCTTTAAATACTCCAGGAAGGAAATCATTCAGGAGGAGCTGTCAAAGCTGAGTGTAAGGTAGCACTGGTGACAATAAAGKGTTACCTTCTTAATTAGTAGCCTGGTGATTACAGCACTAATGTAAGAGACGAGATAGTTCTGCGCCCTTCTCAGGCTGATGCAATTTTAACCCCCTTCTGCATCTGCCGTAGAACAGCTGTGAACAGAGCCACGTTTCAGGCAAAGAATAGTTAACATCTGTAGCAGTCACAGCTCACAGTACTGCTCAGTGCTTAAATCTTTTTTAATGAATTGCATTGTACTACATTYTATTCTGTCAAAGGCACAATTGAAGGTTTAATCACAATCTGTATATTCTTAGCATTCATCTCTCTACAGCTGCTATAATAAAAAATGAATAGGACCGAAGTGAAAGTCAGGAGAGTTGGACTCACAATAGCTCCAATATTGAAATATTCCCTTAAACCAAAAAAATATTTTTATCATTCMCAATATCTGGCATTTGTGGTGTGAGCTAAAATGTGTGATTTGGAGAAAATGAATAGTTTTCTGGTCATTAGTTAAGTTTTAAACTCCTATAGGAATAACTCGGAGCTGATGTAATGCATGACTTGAGGGAAATTTTAAATTGCTGGAGGATATTGTCATAGACATATCCACAGTTGTGGTTTAGAAATACATCTAATGTTGACTTTGTAAAGCCCGTTGGCTTGTGAGTCATTTTTAAGGCACTTCATAATTGTATGAAACTCGCTTTTGAATCTTACTGACAGATTTCCCGTTAGCTTATATGCTAAAGAAAATAATTTTTCCCCTATTTACTATTCCATTTTAATTGACATTATACAGAGTCTTCAGACATTGGGTTTTGAAATTAGAAAATTAAAAGGTTGTATTTTTATGTATTAAATACACACACACACACACACACACACACACACACACTTGATAGTCAAATACTCTAAAAATGCATTAAGGCACCCCTTTAAGTCAAGGAATTGAAAGGCTTATGGTATTTTACAGACCTGTGTACATTCCATGAAGAAATCCACCTTGTTCTATTTCTGCTATGAAGCATCTGCTTTAAAAGCAYGTGAAGCTTCTCTAAACGGTTTTTAATGCTTCAGCTGTTCAAAATGCAAAGCTTTTAAAGATTTAGGGATACTCAAGTAGTGGAAATGAAAATAAACTGCTGATGCCTGAAAGTGAAAGGCTTCGTGCTTCCCCTTTATCCTGCTGTGCGCCCTGWAAACCAGCCGTATTTTCAAGCATCAACCCAACTTTTATGTTTGGAAAATTATACCCTGTGACCACGTTTTTACTTAATTTAAACTAAAACAGCAGCCAAGTTTGTTCTGTATGTGGTTTTTTGCTTTCTGATTTTTTTTTTCCTCCCTTGCAAATTTGCCATAACTATTATGCTAATGCTGAGACTAACAGGCAGGAAGAGCAGTGCCTGGGCTAGATTCAGATTCTGTAGATATKATCCTAGTGGCTGAACTTACCTCTTTTCCTACGCTGTGTCTCTAATTCCTCCCATACCCTCACATTTATTACAGTATTGGGCAGGTWTATAGGAGACCAAATTCTGCTGTTGCTTGTAATCTCTGTAAACTCTCAAAATGAAAGAAATTTCCGTGTCTATTCATAACTGACAGCTTAAAACTTCTAGAATTTGAAAATTGTTTCCTTAATATGTGATCTAAATAACTTGGTAGCCTCAGTAATCAGGGTAGCTTTTTGTGGTTCAGTACTGGAGAGAGAACCTTTTTCTTTTTGAAAGGTGATTTTGTCACTTAACACAATTTTGGATGCAAAAGGGTTAAGCAGCATGCCTGAGAAGATGAGTATTGTAATTCTGTTTTCAATTAGATTTGATAAAGAATCATATACAAGAATAACAGAGGGAATGGAGAGCTGCTTTAGAAGAAACGAACAGATGGGAAGATGACAGATTTATGATCCAGGTGATTGTTTTAATAAGCTAGAGAAAATAGTGCAGCAGAAGGCAAAGCCTTTCAAGTAAGGTTCCATGCATACTTTTACTGTGCTGTTTTCTGTGCATGAGCTGCATTACTCCATGGAACATGTGACATTGGGGAAGTTGTGAATGCACCTGCATCAACTCTGGGTGAGAAGCTAGGACTAACCCAAAGCACTGCACACGCTGCATTAGCCTGGAATAAAGAATGCTTTTCTTATCTCAGTGCTGCTTTGTTGTTTGTTTGAAACCTGGAGGCCAAATTTAGAGTTCAAGGGGATATTTTTTTTAAAAAAGAGCATGATAAAAAATGCATATGTATGTGTCTCCCACCCCTCCACACACATCCCACTCTGGAGTGTGAGGTTCTGAGCTCCCCAGTGTAAGAGGGATATGGAACTTCTGGAGAAGGTGCAGCAGAGAGCAACAAAGGGGATTAAGGGACTGGAGCATCTCCTGTATGAGGAAAAACTAAGCAAGGTGGGYCTGTTTAGCCTGGAGAAGACTGAGAGGAGATCTGATCAAGATGGCTAAGTACCTGAGAAGATAATGTAGTTAGTCTTGAGAAATACAAGAAGTTGGGATACTGTACAATGTTGGTGAGGAAGAATCATTGAGATTTCAAGCGTGCTTAAGATCAAAGGACCGAGTATTTTATACGTTATATATAGTAGACAATACCAGATCAATGGAGAGCTACTGCTCAGCAGAGTAATCCTCTGATAAACATACTTTCAACAATACCAACAAATTTTTTGGTATGATGTAAGTCAATTTGTGTCTCCAAATAGCTTCCTGGCAAGAAGAATTGAGTAGATCTGTACAAAGATGGGGTGACCATAATGATCTACTTGATGATGAGAAGGATGTGCATGTGTATATACATGTGTACAATACTAGTAAATTAGTACTGTGGAGTCATCTGGTTTGAGAAAGCAAGAGAGGAGCAGTGAGTTACTGCATTTAAAAAAAAAAAAAAAAAAAGTCTAAGGAAAGAGTGAGTCTTATAAGGCTAATTGCCTAGTTTCAGGCAGAGAACTTCTTGGTGTGCCTAGAAAAAAACATGACTTTGTATAAGTCATGCACTCTAGTTACTATTCTTATTGTATGGAAGCTGATGTGGTAGTTTTCAAGTTATAATCTGGGAAAATAAATAAGAGGCATTCCCCTAGCTGGGGATACCACTTGGTCAGAGTCTTGGGATAGTCTAACAAGTCAAAAAAGAAATAGCTGGCACTGATACATACAGGAAACTGGGTAGTCATGTCCACCCTGGGCTCCAGGGTACACCCTCTTGCGYAGCAAGGAAGTCTTGGCCCTAAGTCAACTCTTTCTCCTCAGAGTCAGCAGAAGCTATATTTGCATCTTTTCGTCCTTTGCCTAAATTGGTAATATCTGCCCTGAATCTCAACCTGTAGTGCATCCCACAGCAAAATCTTCTCAACGTGGGTGGATCGTGTGAACATTTTTAAGGCTAGATTCTCATCCTGGCTGGAGTCATTGCTTTTGATTTGGCAGTAAATTATATCCTGGTTGCGACCTCATCCTTTTTAGCTGCTTTCTCGCATCAATTCTGGTGGTTCTGTTTCATTTCAGGAGCTTACTGACTCTGGCTGCTCTTAGACAGTGAGGGTATTTATCTGCAGTTAAGTAATTGGAAACCGAATGCTTACTTCCAGTGTGTGCACACCTGTAGATTAGTTTTGGCTGTGAACCAGCACGTAAAGAAGCAGATAACATACAGTTATGTTCCCAAAGAGCAGAGAACACAATGGTAAAACAATAAGTGTGCTCCATAGGGGTGTAACAGATCGGATGGCAGCTGCAGCATACCATCAGTATCCACCAATTTAAGATGCAGTGATGTTACTCCACTTTCAAACACTGAATAGACCTGATGCTGGAAGTGTGTGATATCTGAATTTGAGTAGTCTGGTCTTTGAACCTGGCTATTAAAACCTTCATGAAAACTTAAAATAGTTTGAACATACATAGATTGTATTTAACTGTGTGATTTCACATATGCATGTGGGATATGGTGGCAGAGTGGCCAAAGGGCTAATAGCACAAGTGGAGGATCAGTTTGAACTTTCAGTTGATTTCAAGTCAGCTGTGAATGCTGCCAACTGTGTCTTTGAAACAGTATAGAAAGTGGTATGGCATAATAATGGGATTTCTGGATTTAGGACTTTTTACTGGTCTTCTCGCTTGTTTGTTTGCAGATGTCTCTTTTCCTTTCTGTTCCTGGCCTCTACTTGTCTTTAGATCCTTATCCTTAATAGCAGAAGATTTACCAATACCTAATTCATTTTTCACTTGTGCATAATTTTCCTTATGTTATGATTTCTTTGCTTTTTGTAGCTGTTTAATATTTCTGGATCTGTTGTATCATTTGCACGTGTTTTGTGCAGTGAGGATGCATGTGTGATTCTAATTTTCTTCTCTAATGTTCATTCTTTTCTATCATCTTTGCCTCTTATGTTTGAATTCCCTTCAATTTGCTAATTTTTTTTAGCAATGTACTCGGATATACTCAGAAGCATAGAAAAATCCATCCTACTATATCTTGCTGTATGATTTTGAGCCAAAGAGTGACCAAGTATAAGCTATGTAGAAATAGATTTAAAGGTGATTTTTTTTATTATTATTATTACTTTTTCATGGTAGGTGGTTTCCACTTTTTCCATGCTGACCGCRGAGGGCTCTAATCAGTCAGACTGAAGTATATTCCACAGAGCCAGAAAGTGGCTGTGTCTTAGTCACGCTGACTGGCCACCCACAAATCCTTGACAAAATTCTTTAAACTTCATTCACTGTTTTTACTGTGTCCACCAAACAGAAGGACCTGGATGTTAGTCACACATATAGAGCTGCTTCACAGTGTGGAAAGGTACTGCCCACACGCTGCTTTTACTACTTGARTTTTTGGAACTTTCATAGCCCAATTGGTGGGGGGAAAGGGGGGATAAATAAATATAGTTCATATGCGAGTGAGCTCATCACCCAGTATTTTTGGGTAATGGGCTTTGGAAAGATTTGCTGAAGCAGTTATAATTAAGTATGTTTAACTTTTGTGAGTCTGCAGACRAATATTTGTTATAGTTCTATTTCAGATACTATAGCGTGATAAACCACAAAACCACATTGCCATAGTAAAAGGATGGATGTTTAAGGCCTCCTTGGAGTGTAGATGTGCTTGGGCTTCTACTCCCCACCCCTTGCAACTCTGTGTCTGGCAGTAAGTAGTTTTTGCCACAATATTAAAATTTTATTGCTGGCCACACACCATAACTTAGAAGGTCGGTTATAATGGACAAAATTACAAAATGGCATCTTAGTCCTTATTTCAACGTGGTTTTATTTATAGGTGGCCATGCATCAACAATTTTTTCTCGCACAACATAAAAGTTTAATATACTTTAATATACAGCATAAAAGATTTTAAATATACTACTCTGATTAACATTAATTATGTGCGGAGCGTATRTGAATATTCATACTGAAGTCTTGTGAATGTCATGAAAAAAGTGTAAAAATAAAATTACTACTTGTACTTGGTACTATTTGGTGCCAGTATTGATAATGAATACTTGAGTTTTCCCTAGAGGCTGTTTCAATTGTGAAACAAGGGTTGAACCAAATATTTCTTTCATATATTACTGTTTCTTGGCAACATGTGTCTTTGGCTCTTGTTTCTGGAGTCATGTTCCTTTGATTAACAGGGGAATCCAAGTGGGAACAAGGGCTTATTTCTAGAGAGAGAACCTCATCCAGCCAGCGAGCTTCCCTGAAAAAAAAAAATCTTGCTTTTCCCTCAGGCCTGTATGCTCCTAGCATGAGTTCACTCAGGTTTGCTTTTGTATCTGCAGGGATTTTCATCCCTGAGGTTGCTCATGTTGTTTTCTGTCTGCTTTATTCTGGCACTCCCACTCTCTAGTCAGGTTCTTGTTAAACTCTTGCCTTCYTAAAATACAACAGTGTTTATTGACACTTTCCCAGTTTTCATTTAAGATCAGAGTCACCAACTCCTGCTGTCACGGGTCTCAGTCAGCAAAACTCACTTTCTTTGCTAGGAAACTCATCAAGCCAATGGGTGCTACTCACACAGTATTTTATCACAACTTGATAAACTAATACTCACTAAGCTGATGAGTTATGTAGGTTTTCAAACAATACCTAGTGTGTACTGTCCATCATTCTGTATGCTTCACAGATTCAGCCGTGCAAAGTATATTTTGCATTTCCTCAGCTAASAATATTCAAAATTTTGACTGCTATGATTACATGCCAAGGTATAGAATGTGTGATTACTGCTGTTAGGAGTGCTGTCTAACATGTTTTTTTTTTTTCTATTTTTGGAAATCATTGTTTTGTACCTATTTCATTTACTGAAAATAGACTGCAAGATTAAAGAGAATGCAGCATATGAAGCTTCCTGAATCATAGATCTGAGAGAAAACCAGGAAAAAAAAATAGTAGTTTTCCTAGCCCTCAATGTACCAAATGCTCTATCTCAAAGTTTTCCAAGAAGCTTATTCCATACATTCTCCTCATTTGCTAAACATGCATCATTTTTGTAGAATAAAAAAATAGGTCATGGTGATATATTTAAGTCACAGAATATATTAAAAGGGTATACATAGGCAAATTACAAGTTTCCACTAATAACTAATTTATGTTTCATGACTGGCACAGGAACACAGTGCCTACAGACTACTTAAATAAGCATGATGCATGAAACTGCTATTTTATATCTTCAGTGTAGTTAAACTTCGTAATAGGAAAATGTTCCCTTGGAAATTACCTTATTAGGGCTAAATCATTACTAATATTATTTGAKCTTATTGGTTTTGTTTTCCTATAGTGTTCTATCCATTTTCAGAGCAGTACTACTCAAGGGCCTTGAGTCTTTGAGCTGCTAACCTTTCCTGTCCCAACACTTACGCTTGTGGTCTGTACCTACCTTACATGGCTCCAACTTGCATACTTTCTCACACCTTAACAATCTTCTCACTAAAACTAAGCCAAGCTCTACTGCACTAAACTAGACCTTGAATCACAGCTGAACACCTGGACCTAGGTTTGCACCATATTGATTTGGTAAAGTGCAATATAATCTTTTTAAAAGTCATTATTGGGTATAATCCAACACAGTTTATCATAGCCTGTAGTAAGCTGTTATATTTACTGTGTGGCTACTGAACTCAGATGTAAAGATATATGAATGCTGTTGACTGTGTTCTAAAATGTACTTTGGAGCTTGGAATAATCTGGAAACTCCAAAGCTTTGGGTCTATTGGATCAATACAAAGTTTTCATGAGACGAAGCAGCTTTAGTATCTCTTGCCTGTAATTATGGTTTGGCTTGTTTAGGCTTTCCTGTTTTTCTCCCTCCCACTATGTTTTGGTCTTACGATAAAAAAGTAATGATTAGAGGAAGCTGCAATCTGCAGTCTCATCTGATAAGCAGTTGACCCCTATGCCCAGCTCGCTTCCATGTTTCCCTGAACCKCAGGGCGTTTGGAAAGAACAAAGCATTTCTCCCTGCTGCCTCGTTGCTTATGAGCCCCGAGGACTGGAACAGCTTCCTTGTTGCCACCTAYTCTTGTTCAGTCTTTACAGAGGACTTGGTCTTTACACAGGCTTGTGTAAAGCCTGTTGCTCTCAGCACTTTTCATCCTGTATGCCAGCTYATTTTGGCACTTTTCTCAGATGACATATTATGTCTGATTGCTTCCCTCCATTATAAGGTAGAACTGCAGAACTGTGCATAAGTGTACCAGGAAAAATTGGATTATGCATGCTGCCGTTTACTGAATATGTCTGCTTAGCAGAGGGAAATACTTTTAATTTTTTAGTCATAATCTCAGTAAATCACCTATCATGTTGATTTACAACTGTAACATAAATCAATTACAGTATAACTGCATTTCTCTTTCCAGAGTGTTGTAATGTAGATTGTATCTGTGAAAATGATAATGGAGTTCCAGCTGTCTGAGGAAAATCTTCCTTACATCTCAGTATTTGATGAAASAGCTGCTAAGCTGACTCTGAAGAGTTTGTGTTTCTCTCACTGAGGATCACAGTTCRAAGTCCAAAAATCCACAAATTCACACATGTTGTAGACTATTAAAATCAAGCCAGCAATATCCTGCTCCTTGGGATCCTTGCCCCTCTGAAAATATTTCATAATTGTCAGTTCACTGAATGTACTCAACCTAAAAAATAGAAACTCATTTATTCTACTCATTTAAAGAGTTAACATTCTTTAATATAGAACATGCCAGGGACAAAGGRAAGTATAAAATATTAACCATGGATTATATTTAATAAAAAAGAGCTGTCATTGAGACACTGTTGACTCTCAAATTGTACAGTTCCACTCCAGGCAGAATGGACTTTCTTTAGATAACTATCTTTCCTCCCACTCTTCCATAAGTAGGCATTTGTGCGTCTTTCTATCAAATGCTGTTCTTCAGTACTCTTTCTACTCTYTTTTTTCCAACAGCAGAACTCTGACTGGCCTGTAACAGTTTACAGATCTTCCCTCTGCTCCTTCAGAATCAGGATATTCTCTCTTTGTTTCTTAGAATTTAGTTTAAAAAAAAAAAAAAGTAGTATTCCCAAGAGTTAATAGATTAAAGAAAATGAACAAAGTAAGGAGAGCTACACTATCTACTTCTTGTTGATAAAATGCTGATAGCATTTGCAAGACTTGCATCACATTAAATCACAGCATGAATATATATCCATCTGTTGTTTCTAGCTCGTCATGCAGACTATGCGTAATCTGATCATAGAGACAATATGTTTGGCATACTTCTCTTTTTTCCTCATCTTTTCCTCAAGTCTGATTTTTTTATGACATCACAACACTTAGTCCACTAGTGAAGAATCTTTCTTCAAGAGTTTCCTCAAAATATTTTAATCATTAAGTATCAACAATACCRTCTTTCCAATGGACAGCAATTTTTAAGAGAGACAGTAATAACTATATATTCATTTTAACTGTAAGTGGGATAGGAGTTGTAGGAAAAATTCCTTTGATGTTCATGCATTTTACATAATGGACCCTATGGATTATGTAGATATGCAGAAAAGCAGACTTCACTGTTTTCATTCCCAATCCACTTTGAATCTCCCTCAGATTAGCGTAACTTTGCATTAACCTCTGCTAAGTGCTTTACTTTGGCATTCTCTATCTCATAGGTAGTTATGGCAGCCAACGCTGAATCTTTACTTTAAAGGCAAGGAAGGAAAAGAAACAGCACCTCTTTGTAAGCGCAAAGGAAGCAGAGTCACTGAGAACTTGCTGTAACAGCTTCTTTAATGCTCCAAAGTATAGAAATATTAACTTCACTGAAAATAGGGTGTATATCAGTGTAGGTAAGCAAATAATTCAACCATTGATCCTGGATAGAAAGGCAAATGTTCAGGGCAAGYTTAGGAATACTTATTCTTTCCAATGCAAAATTTGATTTACTAAAGAAACAGGGGAAAAAGAGGAGGAGAGGGAAGAACATTGAGGAATATATGGAAGTGTTTTCTATACCTTGCCTTGATTTATGTGTTTGTATCTAAATATGTAAAGCTCTTTTAAAAGCCTTAATCCACTCACCTGTGCAGCATTTGATATGGGAATAGAAATATAGGACAAACTCAGAAATGTCTTAAGAAACATCATACTCAGTTAGTGGCATGAAAATGAAATGTAAATTCAATTATTAAAGATCTAGAATTAAACCTTAAAATTTCAGGACTATCTTTACTTAAAAACACATACAACAGATATGCATGTAATATGCACAGGTGTGTAATAATTTTCTGATATAAGTTTTGTTTAAAGAATTTGACATCAGAAAATTAGATCACTTTTATTAATGCACTTGCTTTTATTAATGATGGAATGTGTTTTGTTCCTACTTATTCCAAGTTTCTATTCCCTTCAAATCTTTGAAAATCCTTTTTGTCAGTAAGAAATTAATTGTAGATAATTGTATCTTTTGGTTTATTTTATAATTTTTCTCTATTTTGTATTTTGAGATGAATCCTCTAAGGAACAGCCATGTTCTTTCAACCACAATATAAATTCAGAGCTTATTGTCATACTTATTCTCATTTTGCTTAAGTTAAACATTGTTTTGAAAGATGCTGTGTAAATAGTCTTTATCATTGACATTTCTGTCATTTCTAGAAGGACTCTAGAAGAGCTAGAGAAGCTATGAACAATCATGGTAGTCAGTGTAATAAAAGTAGGAAATTAGAGTGAGGGGGAAAATGTCCTAGTAAGCTAAAATTGGAGAAATACACTCTATTTTAAAATACGGTACAAGAAGCAATATTGCCAATGAAAATAYCAAGAATGGAAAGAGAAAGAAAGCACTAGCAAGGGATGAATAGTTTATTTGTTCTCCTAAAAGGGAAGCAGAAGCTCTTCGAGATGAAAGCTAGATGTAATCTTATTTTCTGCATAAAACGAGCAGTATGTTTCAGTGAAGAATTTTCATAAAGGTAWTTAACTTATAAAATGCATTTTTAAGATATTAGTGAAGGTAGAGTGAAATTAGTATTCACTCTAACATCTAATCAATATCAGCTAGGGCTAATTTATAGAGCCCTAGCTCTCCTACATAGCCTTCCCTTTCTAAAAAGTCTTCAGAATAGCTTGAGACAGGCTTTATAGCTTCAAGTTTAATAGTCCTTGATACATTTAATTATAAATGGACAAAAAGCTGACCCCAGTGTGCCACTTCAGGTAATGTGACAGGCTAATGTACTGGAACCTCTTTTAATTCATCAGAATTTTGAATCAAATACTAGTAACTTCAAGATAAAGTAAGAATAACAATGCATTCTCATGTATCTTTTTATGAATTATGAATATTAGGCTTAAATGCCTCTTTACACCCTAGAGGCTTTCTTAGTCTGTAATATTAGCTATGCTTTACGCAGAAGTGGCTTGCTCTGATATGAACTTTTACTGCTGCCTGTGTGTGTGTTTGTTTTGAATCTGCAACCATATAATCTCTTTTCCTATCTGAAACATGGTTAATGCTTGTGGAAAGTCAGTCTGAGATGTAGAACATGTCATCTTAGAGCTATGTGTAGTACTAACAGTAATTTTCTATATTGATAATCCATAAATAATAGCAATTCTTGGAGCCAGTCTGTGCTGGTTTACATTGATTTTTTTGGGATTGTTTTTTCATTTATTTGTTTTTTCCTTGGAAAACCTTGGTAGGAAGCTTGGGAATACTGAAAATTTCGCATAAAAATGGACAGAGTATTTGTAGGGAATACACTGGCATTTCTGAGACGTTTTTTATATTTATCACCTGCATCTTCTGTATTGATAGATGCATACTTACAGTAATTTCTCGTAAAAATTCTAAAACAAAATTCAATTTCTACCTCTCTTCATATAACCAACAACTTATACTAAAATTTTCAAAATCAATGCTAGAAAAGAGGGCATAGTCTGACAACAAAGACTCACAGCAGAGTGAGTTCCAAGGCCTCACCACTCATTCTACGTAGAGATTCTTCCTAATGTCTAATCTGAATCTCCTCTGGTGCAATTTGAGGCCATTTCCTCTTGTYCTATCAGTAGGACAATTTTCTGGAGAAAAGATTGACCCTCACCTCACTACAACCTCCTTTCACGTAGTCGTAGAGAGTGATATGGTCCTTCTTTGCCTGCTCTTCTCCAGACTAGATAWCCCCAGCTCACTCAGCCGTTCCTCGTAAGGCCTGTGCTCCAGCCCCTTCACCAGCTTTGTTGCCCTTCTTTGGACACGCTCCAGCATCTCAGTGCCCTTCCAGGAGTGAGGGGCCCAAAACTGAGCACAGTAGTCAAGTATTCACGCTATTCAGTATTAACATCTAAATTACCTAAATCATTTCTGCTTACTGCTGCAATGGACTGAGGTCACTGACTAGATCCTTCTGTATTCCTATTTGGACAGAATTATCTAAAAACAAACTACAGAATGTAAAGTTGAAGAATGAAAAGGATTTTTCTTTCATAGCTTTCTGGGAAGCTCTTGGTCCCAGGAGCTTGGTGACTGGCTTGTTTTGGGTAGCACTTAGCTGTTGCTGCTGCACAGTAGAGAAGCGCTTGGCTGACTGAACCAGGAGAGCTTTCAAGGCCCTCCCTTCCTCTCTCAGTAACTAAAACGCAGCCCAAGATGMAAATCCATCCTATGTACAGCTAACCTAATGCATTGTCTTAGGTTTGAAATTACCTTTTTACTGTTCAGATTCATAGATTTACATCCTAAGCCCATCCTTAGTTCTACTGGCTTACGTGGCCAAACTTCATCTATATGCTATGTAGTCCATGAGTTCAGGCATAAAGTCATAGAATCATAGAATGCCGAAGGTTGGAAGGGACCTCAGAGGTCATC
>NW_020454427.1:3421639-3633324 GCF_003342845.1 Nothoprocta perdicaria | reverse complement strand
AGCAGGATTTCCCCTTGGTGAATCCATGCTGGCTACTCCTGAGCCACAGGAGTCACAGATTTGGTCACAGATTTGGGGTTGCAATTGCAATGATACTTAATGGGTTTATGAATTCTTCGTAGCCCTTATTTTTATTAATTTGTGATTTTAAAATTATTTCTTTAGTGTGGATTTTTTCTCTAAGTATTTGTAAGTTAAAAGACCCAAGATGTCTTAATGCAACATGCTGTGAAGCATTGTGCTTGCCAACTTTGTGTCTGATTTATTTGCTGTTATGCCACTGGTTCTATATTTTTGTGAGAAATTTCCATTTAACTGAAGTGTCTTAAAAACATTTTTATTTAAATATTTACTTCTCCAGGACTAAGAATAAACATGTTATATACACATTTTTAAAGTTATTGAAAAGGAGTGGATTCAAGTCTGTTTTATTCAGTCTAATTTATTGGGCTTGTGCCAAAACAAACAGAAACAGAATACAACTTCTGCTCCTATGTAAAATCTCCATAGCTTGTATCATTATCCATAAAAGTCCAGTATTCTCAATGTACCAAGCACACATTTTTCATATTGAGGTATTCTTTTAATGGGTTATAGCCTTTGATTAATGAATAATATGTGGTTAATAAAACCAAAGGTTATAAGAAAGCATACTATTCATCTAGAAAAAAACATACAGTTATAACACCCAYCAGCTAGGGAAATGCTGTATCTTTCTTTTTGAGTAAACACCGGCATGAAAGAATTAGATTTTACATACGATACTAGAAAGTAAGTACTGAAATAACCTAGTAATACACAAAAACGAGAATGATTGAAATGCTTAAAGTACCATATGTGAATAAGTACCACATGTGAAAGATGCACCTTTCTTCATGAATTCTTAGTACAGTAGGTACTTTCTTTGAAGACCCTTCTGCATTGTACTGTTCTCTTAAATGAAAGAAAAATGTTAACTTAGACTTTATTACTTTATCTAATTTGGCTTTATCAATTGCGGTACTAAACGTAGTGTTCTGTAAATACATGCTTTTGCATCCAAATATATCCAGACATTGGGGTTCACTGATTTGGGGGTTCACTGATTTTTTTTCTATGAGAATTGTCCTTTCTACTTTTTCATATGTCAATATTTCCTGTAATGCTAAGCAGCACAATCCTATTTTAATTCCCTATGCAAGCTAAATTCCTATTTTAGTCTTTGTTTTTAGAATATATAAATATCTCTGGTTAATTTTTATGAAAAGAAAAAATACTTTTTTTGAGAGATCCTTGCTATGTGAAAACACAAATGGTAGGAAGATATCTTTTCCTGGGGATAAAAAAACTTTTTTTTTCTTTTTTCCCTGATCTTTCTCTAATAATGTCATATTTATCATTCTATAAAAGAGTATCATTTCAGATTACTAAAAGCCATTCAGATTACTAAAAACCATACTCTTCCTTTATTCAATGTTCTTTTCCTCGATTTAGGCCTCTGTGTCTGAAAACAAAATTTTATATTTAAATCAATTTCATATTCTCTTATTTGCTAAAGAGACTATACCTAGATGTTTTATAAAGTGGGACTTTTATCATATAGGCTCATTTTATGGGGTTAGATTCAGTCCTACACTCTCGAAGTATAGGTAGCTAAAATTTCCAAAGAAACCTCAAATAGTCCTTGCAAAAACATGATTGTTTCTGGTCATCCTTATCTCTGTAAGTTGACAGATAAAAGGATTTACTTCTATATTACACAGCCTAGCTGATCAAGTGGTCCTTTAGTCTTGTTGCTCTTACTAAAATTGTCAAGGAAAGTGCTGACAATAAAGATGTTTTCAAAGTCTTGGCAAAGTTCAGACTAGCTAAATTGTGCAGCATTGCGGAATATCTTTGACACGTATAAAGCTTTCCTGAAGCTCAATGTTGGTTTTTCTTTTTCTCTCACTTTCTTGCTGCTATGCTAATCTGAAAGTAAATATGTTTGCTTTTCAATTCATAAGATTATGGCATTATTTGAACATATTGCACAAAATTTATTCAGGATTTTAATATATTTTCAAATATGTTGTATGATATCTTGAGAGCTACTTCTGGGTACTTGAGAGGTGTTCTGGGTACACAGTTTTCCCACTGATAGTTTRTTTTAAAAGATTCAATTAAAAACTGAATCTGCTTTTTCTGGTTTTGGGGGTACATTCAGTTATGTAATGTCAACATGCCCCTCAAATCTTAACTATATACTGGATTAAGATCACACAATTTGTTGTTTCCCAAAAGCATATATCCTTTACCTATAAGGCAGTAAACCATAAATTTGATTCCATAGGAGCTGCATTGAAAGCTATAAATATATTAAAGATATAAATATGTTTGGCACATCTTAAATATATTTCTGGAATGTGGGTTTAGCCAGTCCCTTTGGAAACCTGGATTTTCCCTGAATGAACCCATGCAGCTCTTTCTGTCTTCAAAAAAAACACTTAAAATTGTGAGTTGAAWGATTGCTGTGTTTTGTACAGAGTTTTGTAAAGTTCCATCATCGTATATGCTCATTTATATGGTCATGGAAATGACCACTTACCTAATAATGTATTTCTTAAAACGATTATACAAGCTCCTTTAAGTCAGCACAGCCCAAGTTAATGATGCTAAATAAAATGACACTAGGAAGGAATCTGTCTGAGGTAATCTAATAATTCCCTATTGTTTGGAAAGTCTGATTTTATTTTGAGTTATCAGTGGTTTCTAACAAGAAAACAGTGATAATTGTATTTATGTCTCCTAAGTACTTTCTCAGGAAACAGTCAAAYAGCCTTCCTTGGTTGGTTTTAAGAAAAAAATCAGTACCACTGTAAGTATTTTCTTGTTGACTCTGAAAATAAAATGGATTACTGATGGAATGAAATGTGATACTGAAGACAAATCTTTATGGTATTTTGCAACGGAGAAAATAGAGGAAGAATTTGCACATACTTTTATAGGTTTTGTAAGAATGTTAAATATTCTGTGCACATCTAAATGAAAAACAAACAGGGCCTTGTCATCTTATGCTGTATCAGATGAAAGCTGCTGATACCATCACATRTTAAACTGGGTGTACATTTAAAATCATGAGCTTCAGTGGATTTAGTGCTAATCTGAAGAGTAGATGTAACATTATTGAAGCCCTAGATAAGAAACGTTTTATGAAAAAGCAACCTTTATCAGTGTAAAATGTCGCTGTGCTTTTTTTTATGGGATATTTTGCACAACTTTAATGTAGCAAAATACTCTCTAAGCATTTAAGCAAAATGGTCAGAGCACTGCAGAAGCTTAGCTAATACTTGTACCGTGCCCTCAATAATAGTTGTATTAAATAATATTTTAAGATACTGTATTTTGCAAGTCCACTAGCCATTCTCCTTGTGAGCTCACATAACYGGAAATCCCTTGGTTTGAGATAGACAGAAGTGGTTTCAAGTTGTCTTTCTGTGGTTCTTYTCAGTGTCTATCCCTTGGTCTGTCATGTGGTTTTCAAATGCCTGCAGGCTAGAAAGTCGTTAGATCTTTGCAAGCAGGAGAAGTTTATATGTTTAATCTAAACCAAATGAAATTTTTGGTTTAATCACTTGTTTCAATTTTCTTATTTCATTTCTAGTAAGAAATTATTGATAGACTATGACACTTAATGTAGAAACAGGTTTGCATGGCTTGTTTGTCATAGTTTCTTGCTAATAATGATTGGAGAGTCATTTGTTTCATTTTYAGATGTGACCTAACTAGTTTAAATCTCTTGGATTTATGTATCACTTTTTTCATGTGGTATATTTAAGATGACAGTTTACATTTGTAAGACCTACTCGGATAGATGGGCATGTGATAGATGAATAATGTGGTATTTCATTTACRTGTCACAAGCAAGGCTGGAATAAGCTACGAGTATGCTAGGAGAAAGCTCTTTTTATTTTTCTTTCCTCCTTCCTCCTTTCTTTCTTCCCCCCCCCATATTCTTCACTAACAATGATTATAAGGGCTAAAGTCATGCATGGAGGTGTTTGTCCTTAAATTCCCAGTTCTTTCTGGAAGCAGCTACATGGTTAGGTTGTTAGCCATATAACGCATGTAGGAAACTTCTGTATGATGTACACAGTAACTGCCTTCTGATGAATGTCATGGAGAACGGTACCACACGTGGTGGCAGTATAAAAAATAAAATATGCCCCTTATACTGGGTAAAAAAACAGAAAAAATAATTGAATATACTTTTTTTTCATATGTGTTTCTTCTGCAAATACTCTTCGGATAGATAAACGTCCCTTTTTCTTATCTGTTCCCTTTATAGACAGCAATGGTAAATTTGTATTAATGTAGTGGTTTTTTCTGTCACAACAACTTATGTGGACTAGATTTGACTTCATAGTTCAAATTCATAAGACTTACTGTTGTACTTTACTTATTAAACCCTTTAGACACTCGCACAGTTTTTGGGTTTTTTTTTAGATTAATTCTTAGCAAGTCTGGCGGTGAACTTCCTGCTTGTTGCAAGCACTCCAAAAAATTTATTAGGGCAGCAGACTGTATTTTTCAAGTACTGCTAATTTACATGCTACTACAATAAGAAATAATCATGAGATCACAGTTGCTATTGACTACTCGAACRTAATTGAATTACAGGTCTGACCAGGGAAAGTGGGCTTAGAGAGTGGATCAATAGTGCTTAGGTTATAGGATTCCACTTTCAATATATGGACAAAAATAAATACTTACCTGCAAGTATGAATACAGCAACAGAACAAAAAAAAAAAAAATCAGTAGAAATCTAAAGGGTTTCACATTGTGCAGGCTGAACAGATACAGCCATTGAGGGGCTGGTTCATTCCACAGGTCTGAAAGCAATTACAGAGGCCGAGTCCAAGTATCTTGCAAATGTTTGGAATGAGTGGACCACATCCTCAATTGCTGTAAATGAAAGCATCTCCCTCGAGTTTAGCTATACTGCAGCTATTTCAGTCCTAGCACAAAAACGATACCAGCAACCAAACGTGACTTGAAGTAAATGTGCATCAATATCCCTGCAAGAACATTCATATAAATGAGATTTAATGAAGTAATTGTCTTTACTGAGATTTGAAAACTGTTGGAGAACTTGATTACATATTTCTTTACTTATACCCAGTATTTAATGGCGCTATCCTTAATATTTATCACATGCAAGCATGTGTCTCCCTGTGTCCCTCTCAGCTATGCATAAATAAAATGCTCCCCTAACCCATGCGATTATTTTTAACTTATCTTGCAATCAAAATATTTTTGTACAGTGCTTGAAAACAGCAGTTGCTTACGTCCTCATGCCTTACTTTTGCTTGAAATTTAAAGTCTTTGACAGCGATGACATTCACAATTGCTTGATTTAGAAATTAGTAATTGCTTGAAAGACATCCTTACAAGGGGAGATAAAGAGTCTCCATGACAGGAAATCTAAGATACAGTTCAACGATACACAGCATGCTGAGTTTCTTGCCAAGTTATGACAGATACACTGATAAATTGGTAGAAGGAGGTAGAAGCAGGGCCAAAATTTGCCTAGGATAATTCTAGTGAGATTGSAACCAGCTCTTCTTTGATTAGCTCTCGAAGCCATGGTTTTACTTCAGTTTGCATCACTGTACAGAAGTAACGAGAGAGCCTTGCAGTCTCTCACTGTGCTCTAGGATTATTTGTCTAGGAGCCTAAACATGTAGATTGCCACAGTTTCCATGCCCATGGGGTCTGGAGTAATTGTGCTCCTCCAGGTTTTGCATTAGCGCTGCACCACAAGAAAAGCAGTGCATACTAGCTCGCGGAAAGTTTAATTGTCCTGAGGATGCTTAATTGCATCCATTTATGTTGTTTTTAAAATGTTTCCCTATACTAAAATAGAGTAGCTTGAAAGGATTTCACATGAAGATTAATGAAAAAGAATTTTCCCACCACTATTTAGAATTTGTTAAGGAGTGAGATTCGTCTGGAACGACGGCAAACAACCTATGTCGGAGAAAATGTAAGCGACTCTGACAAATGCACTTTTAATAGCTTTATATATTGCAAACAAAAGTATTGATCCTTCAAGCCTGAGTTTTCAAGTCCTAAACAGCAAATAAACACTATGAAAAATAGACACTTTACCTACGGATTCTCATCTACATCTTTTAGGAATCATTTTAGTCTTTTAACAGATGCTTGTTCTCACTTGCATGTTATCTTCGTCCTTGTGTTGGTCTCAGGGGAAACATTTTCTGTTAAAAAAATATGTAAATAAAAAACAAGTGAGTCTTTTTTTTTTCTTTGTTTTATCGATTACCTTAACTAACAAGCCACCGAGAACAGGAACATGTTTAAGCATGACTGTAAGCAAGACTAAACACATTTAAGCAAGGGCCTAAATGATTTTGTGTAAATTATTTAGAAGTTTAGAGTCTTTGACAACCATAGATTAATATTCCCAAATGCAACCATATAATTAAAAAATTCCAAATAATGAGTTCATTTAGAATTATTTTTATTTGATTTTAAAAATGCTGCTATATTATTTCTTATAGTGATGCAGATGGATATTTCCATTACTCTTAAGAGCCTTAGAACTGAAGTGTTTGTGCTCTTTTTTCTGAAGATTGATGGGGGAATTTGTCAAATAGTTTCAGTCATTCTTTTCATAAAGTCATGTCAGTAAAGTGTTTTGCGTATAAATAAGGCCTAAGCATTTTCAAATCAATGTAACTTTACTGAAATACTCATTTTCTAAATTTACTGAAACTGGAATATTGTACAAAGCCAGTTTTAGACTGTCGTGCAATGCACTTAGAGTAGTCCAATAGCCTCGGAAGCAGCAAGGGGCAGGAGCATYGCCCATGTCCCAGCCCTCTCCCTCTCTCCCCTCACACTCGCTAGCATCTTTTGCCACAGTAATTTCACCAACTCAAAACACCTACGTGAAATGCCATGACATGAACAGAATAAAAATTTGATCCAATAGGAAATACTGTATAAAATCTGGTCATTCTACTGCGAAGCAAAAGAAATGTTKAAACTTGGAAAATGCTTACAAAATRGAGCTGTTTGCATGTGTCTTGCTGAACTTTCAGCAATCTGCAACAACATAGTTGAGATATTTTATAGCTCAATCATGAGGGAATAATGTCTCAGAATTAACTACACATGCTATTCAGGGGGAGAATAAAGGTCAGAAAAATCTATTCTCATTTGATTCTGCAGTTTATATGACAATATTTTTTTTCATGAAAGAAATGAGAATAAGATTTCTGGTGCTCTTTTTGATTAACTTTTGGTGTCTTTTGTCATAAGCATTACTTTCTCAGCAGGATTTAAAGATGTAACTTCTCTCAGCCCACAAATTGTGGGGATTTTTTTTATCATTAAAGAAGTTTGGACTTTATGTGCAACAAACTCCAATTTTCWTGTATGCAACAAGTTTCTATACACTAGATGCAAGACTCAAGGCAAATTTCTGTTCATTTAAGTAGGAGGCTGCCTGAAGAAGAGTGTCTAGGTTAGCATGCCTTACCTGTTTAATAACAAACTGGCTTTATTTGTTTTCAGTCTAGCTAAGAATATACTAATATATGCTCCATAAAAAGTATTGTCTCTCAAGTTTATGGATTATAGTAAAAACAGAATGTCAGAATACAGCACAATATATATACAGCAGGAGATGCAGAGATACATGAAGGAGTCACACGGAGCACAGAACAGATAAGAGTGATGAGTGCAACAGAATGACTGATGCCTCCTATAGTTTCCAGCCTGATATTGCCAGACACTTGCACATTAAGAAAGGTTTCTGGGTAACTACTTTTAGGATATAGCAAAGCTTTATAATGTATATTTAAATACTTTTTTTTGTCATTGATAAAAGTTTCTCACYGATATAAACAGTGAGAAACACCTCATGAATGGATTAGGGTTTAGGAGGTTCAGAAGGCCACAATGCAAATGGCCTTAGAGTCTAATGTGTGGTAAATAAAGGTTGAATATATTTCAAAGCATTTAACYGCAAGTTAAATATTGTTATTAAAATGTGAATATAGCATATAAACTAATTTTTTAAAATACAGAACTCAGTAGCAAATCTGCTGCCCTGTGTATTAGTAGGTCTACAAAGGACTTCAAATCTTCATCTTCAAATAAACAGGGGCTGAAAATATCCATAGCTAATTCAAACTACTGCCGAAGCAAGGGCTTGAATTCCTCGTCCCTCAAAATTTTTGCAACATCATATTAGATTTGGTTATGCATGATATGTTAGTAGTTTATTTTTCCCTGATATAGAATAGCCTCAGTTATGTTTGTCTGGCAACCATTACTTTGTAATTATGGAAAAGGGCTTTTCTTATATAGTCTTCTATAAGAATTAACATCATTTCAGATAACCCATTTTGGATATATTTCCATACAGTTAAGGTGCTGAACTCCCCCACAAGTCACAGTCACAAGTCCTTCCTCTAAATTTCTTTTCTTCTCCAGAGAAAATACACGTAGTTAGCTAGCTAATCACATTGTACCTAATGAGTTAGATGCATTATTCATTTTTACTCGGGCCTATTCTTATTTTTATAATTATTTTAGAAATATGGCATAGTTATAATAATGTAATATTTTGAATATTAGAAATCTTTATCTGATGTTTTACCAGAAAGTAGATTTTGCTGAAAGCTTCGTTTCCGTGACCTAACTCTGGCCTATAAGATATTCTGTGTGACAGAGATTTAAAAAAAAAAAAAAAAAAAAAAAAGAACCCAATGTTTTTGTGTTTTATTTGAGCTTGAAAATAGGAAAGTGTACCTAAATTCTGACATTTTAGTATTACCAAACAGGCTGCAATTTAAGTGCATATCTCACAGCATATAAAGTACAGCAGTAGGCATCTACTAACTTGTTTTTGTCAGTGAAATATGTCATTTATTATTCTGCTGTTCCTCAATTTACTTTTGTCAGTCTTACTGATTGCCCAAGTCCTAACAGATATTTGAACTCGGATAGTCTGGTTGCATGTGTTACTTCATTTTTTCACCATAAAACTCTCCTAACTCTTTATTATTCTTATCATAACATTTTATCCAAGCCACTTAGATCAGATGTTCGTACTCTTCTTCTTTTTCCTTCTTTCTGTACATGGAAAAGCAGGACAATGAGGCACCTGAGGACAMTCTATCCTTCACTTTTTAGGCAGCCAGGAAATGGGTCAACATCTTTCCAAGTTGGCCTTTTTGTTTAGCTATCCATCAAGTGTTCTAATATTAGAAAACAAGATGTCATTGTCAAATGGTTTGACAGAGCAGACCATGTCCTAACTAATTGCCTATAAATATTTTCTCACTTGCCCATGTTTGATACCTGAGTCAAAGRGGGTATTCTTGTGACCAACTTTGTTTTACTGAAATGGAAATTTCGTGATGGAATGTTAAGCAAACTTCAGCTGAAAATAAATATTTAGAAAAAGCATTCTGATTAAAATTGTCTTGAGACATCTATTTTTGAGAGAGAAGGATTCATTTTTATCACTTTTGTTGTGTTATTAAAAAAAAAAGACATTCTTAATTTCTTGACAGTTAAATGTTACTAAAGACTTTCGATTTTGATTTTGAATCACCACAAAATAAAGTTCAAAATTGTACAATTTTTGCAGTTATATAACTGCAAATAAAATGTGTCCTGAAGTGACCTGTAGGACATTTAAGAAGAAAAATACAAATCACACTTCATAGTAGAGCAAAGTTATGTATTTGGGTAATCAAGCCAGTCAGATATACTTAACTCATTCTGAAAAGTTATTTACCTTTAGTTGCAGTTCTGACTGGTCAGAATTAACCACCATTTGGCAATTCAGAGCTTGGACTGGTAAGTCCTTCCAGTTAAGGCAATATGCTGTCACTGTTTATTTAGGGAACAGCTATTGGGACAGATTTCAAATCCACTTCCATTTGGACATGCGTAACTTGCATATAAGTTCTAAAGCTAATGCTGTAATCTTGGGACAGAATAACGAATATATAAAGGATGCAGCAATGGAGATGACATTCAGAAAATTCAGCAGGTTTTAGTATAAAATTTTACATGCTGATTAACTAAAACTTAGCAAATTAGCTCCAGCTATAACCATATTAGTGGGAACCTAAGCGCACCTTACAGAGCTGGCTTTTCTTTGACTGAAGAAACGCCCTCAAGAAGACTTACTTCAGCTAATGAATGCGTTACATAAACGGTAAAAAGGCAGCTGTTAGAGGCCGGTAGAAATCAGCAATTGCAAAGGTTTCCTATCTCCTTGTAGAATAAATACCTTGCGCCGCTCGTTAGAGACCACAAAGGAAGTTCTGAATGGAGACTGTCCATTCGCAAACTATTTGGGCAGTGTTGTGGGTAGTGCACGCAGTGCGTCCTGCGTCCTAAAGCCACCTCTGAGCTCCCACGGGCGACCTGGCAAAGGCCAGAGATCAATCAGCCACCTGATTGGTAGTGCTAGAATCACTTACTGAAAAAAAAAGTAATAAAAAGAGTTTGAAATAGCTGAAGGCATCGCCAGGAGGTAAATGATGTCTGAGTGACCCACCTGAGAGGATGATGAAAGTTAGTGACAACAGTTTTCCCTCTAATAAAAGAAAAAAACAAAAGACTTGGTTTCATCCTGCAGTTTGGGAATCATGTATGGTCATTCTTGCTGTGATTCGCTTTACCTGAATGAAATAAARTGTGAGTAAATTAATTCCTTGCTTATGAGACTGGTATCTAAGGATGTAACTTTTTTTTTTGTGTTTCTCAGTAGCATTTGTTATAGGAATAGCTAACATTTCTTATTAATTGATACGCTAATTAAAGCCATGCTAGTAATTTCCATTAGTTTATTCTCAAACTTCTACAGAGCTGTCCGTCTGGTTTTAATCAAAACCAAATGGTAATCCAAGTTCTCAGGCTGCAACAGCTAAGAGGAAGTCATTCAGAGGAGGCAGAAGAAAGCAGAAAAGATAAACAGATGATATTCCTGAAATCTGTATAGAGCGAAGGATGTAGATGCTGTGGTTTACTCTGGAGACATGATTCAGGCACCCTGTCAAACTGGAACGAAGTAGTTACAAGTGTTTTATGTCAGCAAAATATTAATATGATCAAGATGGAGTCTGTCCTTGTGCTTTTGCGGAGCTGGATTTGTGTGACTCTGGAGGATTCTCGAAAGAGGTAAAGCAGCATATACCATAGCCTGTAATATGCCTGCATTTAAACTGTAGCATTCATTTTCTAGGATCTAACTGATTCTCCTGAGAAGGATAAGAAGTAGGAATAGAGTTTTAGCGTGCGTGTGCATGCGGTATCCAGCTAACTGTATGTATTTCCTGCTCAGAACAGCATTAGACCTTTTGTAAATGGGATGTCTTAATTGTTTTTAAGCCAAGTTGTTCAGTGCCTGTTGCTTGCT
Source organism: Nothoprocta perdicaria (assembly GCF_003342845.1). Lineage (NCBI taxonomy): Eukaryota > Metazoa > Chordata > Aves > Tinamiformes > Tinamidae > Nothoprocta > Nothoprocta perdicaria. The sequence continues at coordinate 3,621,896 of NW_020454427.1, read as the reverse complement.
AGTGAATAGTAAGAAAGATACGAGGTTTTAGAGATGTTCTCCTGTTTTTTGTGGATAGCTTTTACCTTTGCATGAACATTAGAGATGTATTAAAAAAAAAAAAAGTAAACAGCAGGGAGGCATTTGAAAACACTTACATTATGTAAGTATAGAGCAAATAATACCTTGAACACAGACTACTTAGGCAGGGTACTGAACTGAGCGTGCTGAAATCCTGCCTTGCTGTCTTCCTCGGTGTTTCCCCCGGCTCGGGGCTCTCTCCCTTTCGCTCCTCTCCCGTGCACGTACCCGCGCGCTCGCACACACAGGCGCCCGCTCGCTCTGCCTCGCTCTCAAAGGCAGGAAATACTTTTCAGGCAATCTGGGCCTGCTCGTTGAGGCCCCTTTCGCAAAACATCAGTCTGAACTGAGGAGACAGAAGTCCCTGGGAGAAGCTTGACGGAGTCGTGCTTAGTTAAGMCTCCCGCCAGCTGCAGAGGGTGTTTTTGTTAGAATCACACGTGGAGCAAAACCGCTCAGAATAGAGCAATGATCTCAGTAACGAAATCTGAACTTTTATGCTAGCGGGAGCTAAATGGGACACGCATCTTTTGTTTGTTTGCTCCTTCGTTTTGGGTTTTGGACCAAAGACTTTARAAAGGGCGTGTTGGGCTCCGTGTTCGCTTCATCTAGGTAAGGCTGGCTTGGAATCTTTCTTGCTTAAAAATACCCCAGAGCATCCCCCCCACACACCCCACCCCTTCTCAAAAAGAGAAAAGAAAAAACAAAAAAAGGAAAAACAGCAAAGAAACAAGCAGCATCCAGCACTGGAGCTTTCTGCATTCGGGATTTCAGCACTGAAACTGGAGGTAACAATAATAATAGCTGTGCTTTTACTTGTAGACTGCCTGCTGATTGTGTTTTTCAAACAGTCTATAGCTAAGTTGTCTTGTGCAGTTTATTTCATTTTTTAAAAAAAATATGCTTCATATGCTGAACTGTATTTGCGTTCCTATAGGAATAGAGCTGCATGTTCTTGCTTGCGTCGCTTTTTAATGGATATTAAATAGGAAAGCTAGAAGTGTGAATGATCTCTTTTTTTATTCACCTCGGCTGCCAACAGGGAGGGCATTTAGGGCTATGTTTTTTTTCTCCCCGCTACCTTTCCTCCCCTCCAGCAGTAAGGATGAGAGGGAGAGCTTTAACTAGATACATCAGTGCTACCTCTGCTGGGCTCAGGCTCTAGCTTTTTCTCAACATTTTTCTCAGGATCTAGATGATGTTTGTGCTTTAGCTGATGATACAATCTTGAATATATATGCTCTAAATATGAAATTCTAAGCTATRCTTCTTAATGTTAGCTAAAGTAGATTATTTTTAGTAATCTGTAATTAGATACACCCTTCGTGTAGTGTGCTGTGCTTTTATTTAGAAGAGGAAAAGCAAGATTCAGTAAATATCAGATGACTGTAGTTTTTATTCAAATTGTATGAATTTCAAGTTAATGAAAATAACAAGAATCTGCTGTTAAGATGTTTGGAAGGGAATTTTATTTTACATACATGAATGGAGCTGCTGCTATTTTACAGAAAGTCGGTAATTTAATTATTTAATCACTATGGACACTGGAGATGATTTTCATGGCAATTTATATAGCGTTTCCTTGTCTTCCAGAAAATCTAAAGTGACAGTTATTACATATAAGTAATGTGAGACCTTCTTTCTTGTTTCTGTGCATCATTAAGACTCTGTATAGTTATTGGCCAGTTTGGTAATGAAACATGAGTCATCACTTCAAATATGTTGGAGAGATTTTCCACAAGTTTTTAGCAGTGTTCTTGCTGCATATTGTTGCAAAATGATTGGCGAGTAGTGAAATAGCTTTGGTGGTGTGAAAGGAAATGAAGGACCAGTAAGTCCTGCAGACTAGGGTGAAATCTCTCCTCTGCATTACAGCAGGCTGTACCGCCCAGCCCATTTGGGCAGCAAAAGCTGCTCATGGTCATCAGCAGCTCTGGCTGGTGAAGAGACCAGAGGGGTCCTTCAGGGGCCAGGGACAGAGACCAGCTGGTGGGCAACGTGTCATCTGCTTATCTCGTAGGGTGAGCATAAAGGAGCAATCATTGGCTCGATTCTGCACAACCCTGTCCGGTTCTGTGCCCTGGACCTGAAGGGCTAAGACAGGAAGGAGRAGGTCAGAGAGGAATCTGAACGCCTCAGTCTCTGCGTCACTCCCATGAAATTCGTGTTGGAACTTTGACGTCTCAAGGGGTTTAGCTTTAGTGCCTTTCACTGCGCTGCGTTCCCCTCCTTGCCCCTGCAAGTACATGCGCTTATACTTAGTATTAGCCATTAGTCTGGTTAAAGAGAAGAAAAAAATATCAAATGATAAAAATAATTGTTCCGTAGCAAGGGGCACCTTCTTTTGCAGTGCTGTCTTCTGGGTTTTAAAGGATATATGTCCTCACGTGACCTCGATGCAAATGAAGGAAAGAGCACCACACATCTGCTACAGAGTAGACAACAGAATAAATCCCACAAAATATTTTCCTATTTTAACATAAAGCTTCTTTCAACTAGTAATGGAAAGTAATGTAGATAAAGCTGCCTTCGTTTTCATTTAGAAGGTTTATTTAAAAGTGCGGAAGATTAATTTCTATTAAATTTCTCATTCTACTTAAATCTAATTTCTATGTTATGCATTTGTGATTTGGTAGATGTATTATTCAAGAAAAGTTTTTCATGGAAAGTTTATTAGCTAAAAAAATGTAAATTATTTTATAGGTATATAATAATACTGAACATGAAGGCATACAATCTAAAACAGATTGTATAGTTTTTGACCTTGCTTTGTTTCTTCTAAAGTATTTCTATACTTAATTTGAGATGCACCCATAGCCAAACAAGTTATTATCATATGACTCATATGAGCAACTAATCACATGAATGAGTGTCTGCAGCTGGCAGAAAAATTAATTCAAGTGATTATATTCATGTGRTGAAAATAATGCAAATATCTCTCTCACCATAAAATTTTGTCCCTGTAAACTCTTCTTTTGAACTATGTATCTAGTGAACTCCATGTTAGATTCCGTAATCGGAGCRCTTGAATGAAGTTGAAAGGTTTGGGCCTAGCTCATGAAGGTCTTTGTGACACAAAGCAAAGTTTGTTTCCTCCTAGGGAAAATAAGGATCAGAGATAACTGGTTGGGTGGGCAGTTTTTGAATAGACAAGTTTCTCCTTTTTTTTTTTTTTAAACTCCTCAACTAAAAAAATATTTTTGAACTGTTCTTCAGGTGGTAGAACAATAGAGGTGATCATTTCAGCCTTTTATAAGCCTCAAGAATTGTTTCATTTTTATTTTTTGTAAGACAGTTTTTTCTTTTGTTCTAATTGAGACTTAATAGTATCCTTCTTGATCTAAAGCTTCTCTGAGAAAGGCAGGGGCAGCAGTAGGAAGGGATTTATGMGCAGTTTTCTCTTTTCTCAGAAAAGAGATAGATTCTAGAACATTCTCCTCTTGTGCTCATCTGGTTCCATTTTCTGTTGTTTGTTTGTCTGGAGAAAAATTAGAAGAGGGCTTTTATGTTGGTGTTCTGTTCCCTTTACAAAAGACAAGAGGGGAAAACAAAAAATGGAGCAACACAAGGGTGTGAGCATTTGAAATGGCTTTGCAGGACATTCCAGGAAAAGCTACATGTTGATTTATTTAAACAATAGAATCCTAGAATCATAGATTCAGTTGCTTTGGTGGACAGAGTCTTTAGTCACCATCCAGTTCATACTCCTGCTCAAAGAGGGGCTGAGCACAGCAGGTTGCTCATGGCCGTGTCCAGTTGAGTTTTGAGTATCTCCAAGGATGGAGATGGATGTGAATATTGAGTGACAACTTGAAGCTTGGCCATATATATATATATATATATATATATATATATACACATAAGTGTATGTAGATATGCATGCATGAGTTTTATAACACACACACACACACACACACATTTGTTGTTGTAGAGCTGGATTAAGTAATTTACTAGAGATTAGCAGTATTCTTCCTTTTCTGTAAACCAGAAAACAGAAACACTGTCATTGGGAGATTCTGAATAATTTCACTCTAAGATCAAGATTTACAAACAGGGTTACAGGTACAGTAGTAAGAAATGAACCCAGTTTTGCTCAAGCAGAGCAGTGTGCACAAATAATCATCAGCTCCAACTGCAGCAGAAAATACTATTTATACATAAGAAATTCTGATGAATTTTCAAGTGTAAATTTCTCACTGTACAAAAGCTGTTCATCGGAAAATTATACTCCAAACCAAATGTATATAGATTTTTCATGTGAAAATCTTACRAAGAATTGTAATTGTGATATTTTGGAAACAGATTACCAGTAATGAATTTGAAAGTGTTTTTGGAGTTGTTGATTGTACTTTGGGGGCTTTTATTTTTTTTTTCCTCATCATTCATTGTTGATATCTGTTGATGTCAGTACTTTTAGAAACTACTCATTTTAAATACAGTCTTTTGGTAGAGAACTTCAAATGCCTTAATACCACAATTCCTTGTTTCTCTTGAGCGCATGGTATGTTTTTGTTTGCCATAATATATATTCGTCACTGAATACAAATAYGGAAATCTGCCTTAGGCAATATGTATTTACATTAAAAGTCATTTTATCTCATACAGTATATTATTTTCAGGCATTACTTCTCTCTAGGTTCTCCTTTCTCTCATCTTTCTCATTTTGTTGTTTTGTTATATCTTGTACCTAAAACAAGCTGGTTGATTCTTTGGTGGTTCTTCCACYCTATAGTTTTCTCTATATCAGCTCAATGCATTCCAGGGTGGATAGTGTCTTACCAGTTCTGTATGGACTTATGATACTACACCCTTACCAGTGACAAATGCTTTTTAATGTTAGAGTAAATAAATGTTCCAATTTGAACATGAATGTACTTGTGGATTTTGACTTAAGGCCTAAATCTCACTGGGGGCTAGTGGTGAGATTTGAGAAGAAAATAACCTCATTAGACTGGGAAGTGAAGAAAAAATTATAATTGTATTCAGGGCTGTTGCAAAGTATTGTTCCGCTTAGGGTTCTAAGAGAATATGGAAAAAGGAGGTATAACCAGAAAAAAAATTGTCTGGTTGAAGATCTTGTCATAGCTGTATGGTTATAGCTGTATCGCTGTAGCTTAGCAAAGAATGCCTAACAACATTATTAGTACATTTACCCAGACTGTCACAAAATATGAAACTGTTTTCCTCTCCTCTTGAATTACACACTCCCCCTGAGTGTGTAAGGGACACAGAAGACAGACTTTGGATTTGTTGATTTTGTCTGCAGCGTTGAACCCTCCACTTGGAGCCAAATCCTGAGAGGCACCACTAACTGAAAGCAGCACTAGCATCTTTGCACAGTGGATCCACTTAAAATCATGTGGCCAGACAGCAGTCACTGGTTAKTTGTTGTCAGATGTTAAACAGCAGACAACCCTTTACATTTTCCAGAATTATTGATCTTGAAGTAATGCTGTCTTACACCAGAGCTATCAATAGCTATCAATAAAAATGTGCTAAAATGAGAAATCTTTGCTGAAAGAGTTGTATATTCTCTGGTAGAAGYAGTTCTGCAAGTAATTTCTCTCTCTAGTTTCTGAAAATCATCTAGTACAGCAGTCATTTTGAATCATTTTTGCTTTTGGTGTTTTTAGCTGCATTCCAGAAATACTTGCCCAGTTTGTTCTCACCACTTTTTTCTTTCAGTTGTATTAAAATGCAGTTCTAAGGAAGAATTGGCCTACTCCTACCCAAAAGCACAACTACTTCCATCATCGTGTCTATAATCTTGATGATAACATATTTGACTTTAGAGAGGGTAAAATCATTTTCAACTCTTCATGTATGAATAATTAAGCATAATAGTGTCAAAATTACTTTAAAGTTCATTTTTAATCCCATTACACAAGCAAAAAACAGTGCTTTCCAATATTTTAGTAATGGGCCCAGCTGCCAAAAGTCATTGTCCATTGGACTTAGATTTCATAGTTCATGACTATAATGAGCCCCAGCGATATTTCTTTAAATAGAAACATTGCATTCAAAACTTAAATCTAACAGGATTAAGAATACAGTCTGGTTAATATATATTGTTTTCAGAAGGACCTCCTGTAGCTAGGAAATTAGTTTTTTACTATAGCTGGTTAGAAAATGGAATTTCTGCCGTCGTGAAAAATTTGAAGTTGAGGGAAAAAATTATCCTAAAGCGACACCAAATATAATAGTCACAGTTTTCTGTTTTGCCTCGTCTTATRCGATGGTTGGGTTTTATTTCAGTTCTTCTAGTTAAGAATCTTTCAGTGAAGAGTGAAGTGAGTGCAGGAAATCTGCCAAAGCTGTTCTTTCAGAGAGGGCTGAAGGGAGAGGGAAGTGGAGCTGAGAACACAAAGCTGAAATTTTCTTACAGAATACCTCARTTTTGTAGAAAGGGAAATTTGCGTTAGGAAAAGAAAAATCTATTTACATAGAAGAGTCAAATGAAGTATGCTAGATGTGTTGAAATCAAAGTGGAATAATGTCTTTCAAACTATTAGACTTTGAAGAACAGCAGACTTACAGATCAGTTTGGAAGGATATCCTTAAGTAGATTATCTTCTTCTGGAGAAAAAAAAAAATGTATGCTAGAAATTTCAATGCTTTTAGTTTTAAATTTCTTAATATCCTAAAGAAATTGGATGTCCATTTTCATTCTGAAATGATATTCTGGTAAAGGTGATAGAGGAAACTCAGTTATAATATCTAACAAAATTTAATGCTGATCATTAATTCATTAAAATACCATTAACAAGTTAAYGACACAACTATTCTATAGATACTTAAAAATATTATTTTTGTCTTCTATTGACTATTCATCAAAACCAAATTGTACAAAAATATAAAGCTAAGTTGGATATTTTCAATTGCATATTCTAAAKTGATTTTTTATTTAATAATTAAATGGAGTGTAAGTAATATAAATCTGAAGTAAGTCTGGATTCAGATATGTGTGGATCACTTTGGATCCCTTTATTTCCATGTCCGTCTTACTTTCTGAGGCTCCACTGATCAGAGCCTCCGTCCTGGACGTGAACCAAATACAAATCAAATAAAGCTAAAACCCACTGTAATCACATGCTGACTATAAATAAAAGCCTCCTTTGTATGATGATGAGAATGGGTAATATGTTTCATTTTGAGGAGTAGGAAAGGAAGTAAGTCAGCATTGTTTTATGTTTCCTAACAACCAACTAAGGCATATTGACAAAAGTTCACGTTCATATCTTAGAAACCATCAACATTTGCCCAAAATAATCACGATTTTGGATGTAGCTAAATGAACAATGTGCCAACATCCCGTTATAGCTGGGATATCTAATTTACTGAGATCTTTCAATACTGCTGGACACTCTTGCAATTCTTGTCATATTTTAAATGTCTTTTAAAGAAAAGCTTGAAACAACCTTAACAGGGTTATACATTTTCCCTGACATTAGCATATAATGGAATCTGACATACATGAGAATCTCTGAAGGAGAATGCAGAATAATTTCYTAAAGGGATAATGAAACCAGTCCGCCCAAGGAAAAGAAAATCCTTACCAAGCAGTAAGAGTGACTTAGGTACCTGGTTTGAAAAGCTGTGATTTTTCTTMTGTTAGGAGTCACGAAGTTTTTGCTATTCATTGCAACTTCTATTTCTTTACAGGCACAAGCAAAATACTTATTTCTCATACATAAAGAATAGAGAGTAGAATGTTTTAATGAATATTTTTCTGTTTTAATATTTTTATTAGATATAAATATAAAACTTGATATTTTTATACATTTCTTTAGTATGAGACATAGTGAATAGATGATCCCTAGTCTCCTTCTCTATGATAGTGTGCATTAATACCTTCAAATCTTCTCTTTCCCAGGCAGGAAGTCTTTATCTGTTTCATTGGGGCTCAGATAGAAGTTACACCATACTTTATACCATTTTTATACCATCTTTGTTGATTTTTGCTACTCCTTCCCATACTCTACTACTCTTTCTGAGGTGAGATGAATGTAACTGCATACAGTTTTCAGCTCATGGCAGAACAGTGGCTTAGAAAACATAATTATACCACTGTTTGGCTCCCTCTCTGTTTGTCCTACATTGCTACATACTTTCTGTCAGGTTAAGATTCAGTTACAGATAACTGGCCACACGATTCTAAGATATGTTTTTCTGATTTGTAGCAGATAATTTATAGAGCTTTATTATGCGTTTATAGTTAGCTTATTTTTTCCTATCTGCATTTCATTATGTTTATCAGCATGTGTTTTCATCAGTATTTTTATCTGCTAGTTATTCACTACAATTAGGTTCCTTTACGCCTCTTCAGCCAATTTCCAAATAAATGGTAATGTATCATTAGCAGTGTTGTCATTTCACTTCTTTCCCCTTTCTGAGTAAGCTAAAAAGCTCTGGTTCCAGTAACTGCCATTGTGAATTTAAACAGTAATCTCCCTCTTTGTGACTTTACTTTTTTGCATTGCAGGTGCTATAATTGTCCCTTYCATTGGTCCCACCTAGAGGCTACCTTAGGGTGTCTTATAGAGTTCGCTAATTTCTCATTTGAGTGTTATTTAACTCTAATGGTTTGTTTCTCTTCACTTTGTTTTCTTGTTCTGAAATATCTTCTAACTGGTGTTTCAATCCAAGTCAGACTTAGTATTAAGAGGATATTATCTTTTTTAGTCTCTTTCCTGTTTGATCTATCACTGGCCAGGATTTGGGGAATTGCATAGAAAGAGTCTTTGCTTTAAGCTAAATGTTATAGGGTAAGTTGTGATATAAATGGTAATACGTTGCACTCAGCTTTTATCTCTCTAATAAATATTGATATCCATTCCATTTGGATAAATTTGTTTGATACAAATCATTGGGAGAGTTTGTATTACCTCACAGGTGCCAGCACCTTTTATTTTCTTCTGAGACAAAATATATTCTAAATGTATCAATTTATCCGGATCCCTTAAAATTATTTTTAAAAGTGTAGTATATTTACAGCATACCTGAGTCAGCTACGGTAGTCTGGTTAGTTTTAGCATAAACTGGACTTCTTCAGGTTTTTTTTTTTTTTTTTTTTTTTTTTTTTAAAAATGTGAATGTGAGTAGTATTTATATAAAAGTGTAAAAAACTAAAAGTATGTAAAAAGTCTGTGGAAGTATGCTATGTATACTTTCATAGGGGCCCCAGCTCTTCTGCTGGTGGAGCCAGTGGGACCTGGGCAGTGGCTTTCAGGTGGAGTATTAATTACTTGGCACTTTTTAGTGCTGCACAAATCCTGAGCTTTTTCTTTCTCTCCACTAATTCTTGGGTGAAACTAAACAGTAGGAGTCCTCTTTAAGGGAAATGGCATTTCCCTTGGGAAAAGACACTGCTGAGCTATCTGTGTGCAAAAGTCAGTGGCAGGTACGTGTCTGGTCATGTTTATATCATATATACACCCCCCACACACACACACGCACATGCAAACCTTACTATTAAAACTGATGTGAAAGTTTTCATATTTTGTATTTTCATTCTGAAGACACACTTGTTTTAAAAGGACATGCCTTTTCTGATCTTTATAGAATAGAAATGTAAATATTTTCAAATAGTTATTAATTCAGACARTTCTTTGTATCTGTTCCTACATTATTATCTTTTTTATATATAAAAAAAAAAAAAGTTAGGTAAAATGAATCTAATTGTTCACTAGATGAATACCCTACAACAAAAAATCCTTCTATTTCTTTTCCAGTACTTCAGGGTYTTGGATGGTCTATATACATGTACTGTGTACATGAAAGGCTATTTAATAACAACTGCAGAGAAGATAAGTGGCCACTTTAGGGAAATGCRTAGGGAAATATAAAGGCAGGAAATAAGGAAGGATTGTGTGTTGTACAGAGGGAGGTATTTTAGAATAACTAGCTGAGCAACGATCTGGAGGCTTATGTTTTATCTCCCATTATTTGTAAACAACATTCTGTGTCCAAGCTTGGTATGAAGCTAGTGAAAGCGCTGAATGGAAGCCAGACCAGGAGGATGTGAGATGAGTTTATAGGAAACAGACCCTGTTCGCTCAGACTTCCTTAAACAAAGTTTGCTGACTAGGGTCACAGACCAACAAAGATAAAATAATGATAACAAAATAAGTGTTTCTGCTTGATCTCTGTTGCTTACGTATGCCTGCTATGTAAAAAATTCAATGAAATGGTCTTTCATCTCTATCTGCATGTATAAACTAACGTTTGGCCTTGGTTTTTTGCGGAAGAAATTTGCCTCCCAACTAAAGCTTTCCCCAAAACCGCATTCCTCCTTCAGCATTTGATATCAAAAAACTTTCTATCACTTATGCTTAGTGAACTCTCTCATGTTTTTTGTGACATTCTCCATTCCAAAATCTCTTATTTTAATGTAACGTGGCTGTGGGTGGAAAACCCAGGAGGCAGTGAGGAGGCAGCAGGCCAAGGGCCAGGCTTTGGCATCTCCCAACGGAAAGGGTTTCTTACTGCTTTTAAAAGAGCAGGTCTGGCCGATCAAAGATTTAAAGATTTAGAATAAGCTTCTTTCCTTCCCATTTCCAGTTTTCCTCCAGCAGATCCAGCTCCTTTGAGGTCTCACCACAGCAGCTCGTGCTTTCTGGCCCTCTCTTACAGGCACTCATGCAGCCACGTTGCTTTGAGGAGGGAAGTGAGGGGAGGGAAAAGATATTTCCTAAAATGTGTAGCTCAGCCAAACCTGCATGAAATTTTATGAGATAAAGYGAGGATACTTCTGAATTTCAAAGGTTGCTAGAAACAAGTTGAAGTTTGAGCTGTTTGGAAAAAAATCACAGGAATGCTTTATAAGGAAAATGTTAGACAACGCAATTATAGGATAGCCTCCATTATAGAAGAGATGAATTCATCTTGTAAAAGTTTTCACTCTATGCTTTATCTGTTGCAGAATAAATACCTGCTCTGTGAGACTTTTATAAAACTTACRAAAGAAAAAAGCATAAAAGCTGTTTTCATTTTGCACATTAAATTATTACAACTCCAAAATGCATCTAAAATAACACCTTGCTTTGTGAACACCACAGAACATCAAAACAGTGCTTGCTGGGGATTCTGTTGGAAGGTGAAAATGTTCTTTTCCAATTTCTTTGGTCCAGATATGCCTACTGAGTCATTACGATAAATCTTCCTCAAATGGCATGCAAGATGAAGACGTTTTTCATGCAAAAGCCTTTTATCATTTTTATTTTGTTTTGAACTTTATTTTTCAGAAAGTTAGCAGTAGCAGATTTAGTGCTCCTGATGAGTAAAGCAAATATGTATCTGAATTATGGCAGAAGCTGAATGGGCTGCATTGCCCTGACAGATGCTTTGTCCAACAGAGCACTTCAACACAGAGAAAGACATCAAGTTTCATAAATACTTTTATCAGAAAACTTGCACTTTTTATTCAAAAAGAGAAATGCTTTGTAATTTTAGATTTAAAAAATAAACATTTTAGTGACAGGCATTAAACGGCAAAAATAGTTCTGTTGTATTTTAAGTTCTTGCAAAACCCTTTAATAGAAGCATACATTTAATTCCTAAAAAAAAAGTCAAAATAGACAAAACAGCCCAATCTTTTTCCAATCTTTCCAATCCCCACTGATGTTCCTTTTTATCTTTCAGATCTTTTTGAACACTGACAAACACTGACTCTTGTTAGAACAAGAAAATCTATATTCACTCTCCAGATCCGGAGGGCCACAAAGTCACTCAGTGACTGCAGATAAGTTCAAAATTAATTCTGGCTAAAGAAATTATGTAAAGCAGATTCCTTAAGAGTTCATCCTCCTGCTTTAAAAATTTGGAAAAATCTTATAGAAATGTTTCTAGTTATGGCATGTTGAGAAAGAGAGAAAGGGAATGGTTTATTTCCTTGGTGAAGAAAACAAATGGACTCAAGAGAGGCATTTCTCAGAGGACAAAAGATGCTGCTAGTGAAGGGAAAAGAAAGTAGGCAATACTAGCAGAAAGCAGCAAGCCTTTCTTCTGCAAAGTGGCTGGTAAGGAGAGGAAGAAGGTTATGAACCTCATCCAGAGGTAAAGGAAGGGTGTTCTTCATGTCAAAGTAGGAAAGTTTGGACTACAGCCGTATAAAGTGGAACAGAATTTCTAAGCTGAAATATASTAGAGAGTGTGGACTTGGTGGAGGGAGCTGGAGAAGTGGGAGAAAAGGGAGCTTCYACCAGAGCGGGCTCCTCTGAGAGCCAAGGGAATGAGAGGATTTCTTTGATTGGGAGCTGGAGCTGTCTGGCTAGCAGACATCTGCAGGGTAAACTTTTCATACTCACTGCTAATGTAAGCTCATATTTTAGAGAACAATGAAAGTGCCCTTGTCACATATTTATTTGTCTTGCATTTCAAGCAAAGTATTTGATATTCTTCTGTTTAATCATTTTTTTTCTGCAGTCCATGAGGCAGCCAAAGCTAGTGATAGCACAAGTAAAACAGAAGGGTTCCTAAAGTAAAATTTATTTGTTTTTCATCCCCCATGAAATATAACTCTCCACATCCAAAAATGAAAAACAGTAAGGGATCTGTTCTCCCCTCTCTGCACACATGTAACTCCATTTAACAGCAGCAAGATTAACACACACCCGTTAACTCTTACCATGCCTGCAGATTGCAGATCGTGAATCAGCCTAGATTTTAGATGAACAGATGCATAAATGTCATTTGGAGGTTGTATTTTTGGCCTTTCCACTTAGCATTTCTGCATTCATTTTTAAATGAAATCTTTTAAATCTTTTAAATTTTTTAAGGACTTTTCTTTAAAAAAGAAAACTAATTGAGTTGCTGTTCTAGTAGGGAAAAGAGAATGAGAGCACAAATAAGTTATACCCATGTGAGATGTGGCCAAAGGTGAAAACGAAGCACAGTGCTTTTGAAGAGCTTTAGGGTCACTTGGTGGAAGGTGCAACAAAAGTGAGAAAGTGTTATTATTTGTTTGTAGTCTATGATAATTTTTGGACCATGGACATTTGAAAACAGTAGAATATAAATATCAAATGAAAGCAGAATAAGAATATAAATGCACTACAAATACAGAACTTGGACTCCACATTTTAAGATTCAAGCTTGCTCTCTAAGATTCAAGCTTGCTCTCATATTTAACTGGAAAAGAAAAGGGAACTTTAAAGTTGAACCAGCTTCTTACTACCCAATTTTGCCTCTGAAAGCAGGGTTTTTTGTTTTTTGGGTTTTCTTTTTGCCTGGCTCTGTGTGTCATTTTCCGTTTTCCTCAGCCTCCCACACTCTAATGACTTGTGCATGGAATTCTCTTTCCCTACGAATATATTTTCTTTTTAAGCAGAGTCTCTCCACAGAGGTGGAAAATATGAATGTGAAATGAAGCTTACCATCCTCAAGGAAGTTTAAAGATCTAGGAGGGTGTACAACTCTATTCTAAAAGTCATTTTGTCAAGACATAGTTTACAGAGGCTCAKTTGCCCAGACATAATTCTGCGTTTCTTTGACGATGAATACTTTTATACCTTCAGGCGTGTGATTTGTCAGGGCAGCTTTGTGGCCTGATGGGCAATCAGAATTTGCCTTAGTGGACTGAAATGACGCAGAACAAACTTACTACTTAATCTTCTTTATTGCTGAAATCAATGAGTGGATCCATGGTAAGTGATGACAGTACTTATGTAGGGAGTGAAAAGTAGACAGGCCTGCTTCTTGAACTTCCAGTGCTTTATGGGCCAGAAGTTTTATTTTGCTTCTTCACAAAGAATCTGTTGATGTTGTACGATAATGTGCAAGTCAATATAATGTATTTTCTTTGTGCTCTTTCATGTAAGAAATGTGAAAAGATTACTATATGTTACATATTATCCCTCTGATACAAGRGTCAGTGAGAAATGTATTTACATGTGTATATACCTGATAGAATTCAGTAGGGATGGTGGGATACAACAGACACCAGGGAGTCCAGGYGAGCTCTGCAGTTCTGAGTGACTGTATGGACTTTCAGGTGATCATTTTGGAGATCCCCATCCTATATAAGGGTTTATCTCTTCTTCACATTAGTAGACGTGGGCTTGATCCTGAACATTTTCACTGTGGTTTTATTCAAGTTTTAGAATATATCAGAGGTAAGTAATACACCCAAGGCTTAAATTATTTTGCCTATAGTCATATTTTTACCTCCCACAACAGCTGATTCCCCCTAGAGTCTCATGTATTATTTGTCACTATAGCTTGTCCTGATCAAAGTGAAACATGAGAGGCACTGACTGTCAAAAAGGCTGGGCCAAAGTTAGTCATAAAATAAGTGGTTTGTAACAGAACTCTCCAAGTTCTGCTCTGTTTTTTGGGGAAATAGTCAAAATGCTCTACAAATTATATCCATGGAAATGGTTATCTTATGACAGACATAGTAAAGAAAGACTCATTGTCAAAATTTGGCTCTGGAGCTACTTGACTGTCCATGTGCCTTTTTATAACATTTTTGTTTACTTGATACTGGAGCATAATCAAAAAAAAAAGTTATGGGGAATTATGAGTGCTGTCAAGTTTTGTATTAAAAGTATTAAAGCTTTAAGCAAAACAGTCTTCTAAATTCCTGTCCCTCTGGTTCCACACTCATATCTCGCTTTTACACATTTGTTTAAACTGCTTCTTCCCCTTCTTTTTCAGCTGGAGTTGATTCAATAAGCCTGCTTTTATTTATTTAATTATTTACGTATTATTTCTTGCAGATGTTAACGTTATGAAACCTCCTGTCCCCGCGGCGTGACGCCGAGCAGCCATGCCATCTCCTCTGGTCCTGCTGAACTAGTATGACATGTCTCTAGCAATCAGGAAGAAAAGTTGGGAAGAGCATGTGACCCAGTGGATGGGATTGGCCCTGGAGTCTGTGGAGTATAATACAGCATGTCGTCACGGACTCGTAGCTGATAACTTGCAGACAAGTATGGAAAAAGATGAGGTTCTGAGTGTGGACCGAAAAGAAAAATGCTCTTCATTTCCAGATTGCTGTCAGAGCGGAGAGCTGACTGGCCTYCCTGCCAAGCAGCTTGGAAACGTTTCCAAAGAGGTGGATGAAAATGATAACCATGAAGATGAGGAGCATTTTTTGGAGGCCAGCACAGAAACTCTCGTCCATGTTTCTGATGATGATGATGACTATTCTGCACTCCACCTGGATAGTGTTAATTACCACATCACTACTGTTGGAATGAAAACAAAAGGTGAAGAAGAGGATTTAAAAGGAGCTGGCTCCTTAACAAATCTGGTACCAATAATGGAGGCTAACAAGGAACCTGATGCATCTGGAATAATTGGAGATATTAATGAGGAACCTGGCTATGACCCTGTTCCTAAAGAAGAGATGGAAGAAGAAAATATTTGTGGCAGCATTGACCAAAGCCTGGAGCTTTGTAAATATGAAGGCTTAAATGAAGTAATAGATGTGCAGGAAAATTCTCCAAATGTGAAGGAAATTATTATGCCTGGGAAACAGCTGCTTCATACTGCTGTAATTGCACAACAGCGTAGGAAATCTGATGCTTTTAAGGAAGGTCTTGGAAAACCCGAGTGTGATGTGGTACAGAGTAATATATCTTCTGAATCATGTACCAACAGTGATAGACAACCATGCTCGACAGGGGAATCCAGCGACTGCCTTATGCAGCCTTCTCCTTGTGCTCACATCCTAACAGTGGAAAATGGTCTGCAGGAAAGTGGTTTTACAAAACCTCAAGTGGCCCCTGAGAACAAATGCCTCTCAAGTATCAGTCCAGGAGAAGATGTTCAGGGTTTACATCTAGGAAATCATTTGACCGCACAGGAATGTTCAGACAGTCAAGTGAAACTGCGCAGAAGAAAGGTAGGAGGCATATAAATTGCAAAGGTTTCCTAATCCCTATTTCTCTATATTTGTTACAAAATGACTAATTTATTGGAGGTAAAATATATTTTTCAGCCTCGTTTCATTAATTCATCAGATGTTTCTTTCAATTGCTTTGGGAAAAAGGCAGAAGTAAAACTGAGTGTCAGGAAAATGGCTGAGCCATGGAAAGTGACTTGTATTTACTTTTGATATTGTTGTCTTTGGACACCAATATTTGTTTTGTGTGTCATTCACGGCCATATGAAAAAGAATCTTCCATAGGTTTGAGAAGATTTGTTTGTTTGTTTGCGTGTTTTTCTGGTGCTATCAGGTATCATTAGTCATGTTAGGGAAGGGATTCGTCCCAGAGGTTCAGAAACCTTGTTCAAAGAAGGGAAAAGGGGAAACATGTGACAAAGTTTTAAAAGGGAAAAAAATATGGAAAGATATTGCCATTTTGGGTTTTTGCTCAACTCTATGAGCAGGTGTTCTTACAAAATGAAGTACTGATATGTTTGAAATGATGATTTATAATTTCAAAGCCCCCAAAGAGTTTTACTGTCCGTACAAAGTAAGGAAGCAAATCATTCCAAGCTTTAATGGGTAGATCCTGCAGCAACAAAAGGCCCTTTGGCTTTCACAGGAGGAATTTGCTGACTGAGGGATGACAAGATYCATCTCCAAGTCAGGCTTTCCCAGCTGCACTGCTTGTTCATTCTAATATCCAGTTTCTAATTGTTGCCTCTTCTCTGCTCCTTTTTTTCRTTTGACATCATCCACCTTCCTCTTTTGTCTGTTTCTTATAAATCTGGTCTCTGTTAATCATGTTTTTTTGTTTTGTTTTGTTTTGTTTTTCATCAGCTGTAGTGCCTCAGTGGTTGCTTCGCTAAATCACAGGCTTTAAAGCACGAGCTCAAAAGTCCAAAGCACTGAATACCAGCACCATATCCTCAGTTGCTGGCACCTTGAGTAAACCATTTGGTAGTATCAATACCCAGGTACATCTTGATATGGTTGAAAGTTAGGTATAACTTCTGCAGAAAGCTCTAGAGACTCTGGAAGCTCTTCTTCCTTCCAGAGTTCATAGGATTAGAGTCACAGTGGTAACTGTTAGGCTGATCCCACTGGAGGTATCACTGAGTTGAAGCAAGAAACTGGAATGGCTTCTTGACTAGCAGTAACTTTTCAGGAAATGCTAAGGTTATGCATCTGTAGATAAGAATTTAAGATTTTAAGTCCTTTTTCAAAGAAGAACTAGTCATTTTCCAGAACTAATTGACTATCATAACCATATTCTTTGTGGCTATACTTTCAGTATTTAGTTTTCTTAGTTTACTTAGCATGGTTGCTAATACTGATGTGTACAGTTGGCATGATTACCAAGGTGTATTTTATTGTACTTTGAGTCCTACCATAATTATCTGAAAATATAGGTAAAACTTCTTTCTATGAAAAATACAGATAAAACTTTTTTCTGTTATTTGCAAATATTGTGTGTGTGCTATAAAGGGAGGAAGGAGTCTGTAGAGCTTACGGTTGGTCACACTTGGGTCGAAGAGCTTTGCCAGCACTGTATAGTGTTTGGCTAAAGGGAAAAGATAGGGTCTGTTGTTGCCCTTCATGTTATTTTTCCCTACGTTTCCCCAAACAATGTTCCTGTTTGCAAGATTTTTATCACTTATATCTAATTATATGCTATTTTACAAAAGTCTGTCTCTATTGGTAATAATCTGTAATGAAAAATGTGCATGTGTTTATAAACTTTCCCTGAAAGCCACTTTTGTAACTTTAACAAAACATCAGAAAAACAACAGTCTTGAAACTGAATCCATCCATAAAAGTCAAGTATTTGCTTTTCAGTGACAGGAAGACTTAAGGGATTGGGAATGGCATATAAAACCTTTTCTCTCAAGGTCAGCAGTTCAAAGAGCGCAGTTATGGTCTAAAACACACCACTGTCTGATTAATGCTCAGAATCTATTATAGTTTCACATAAAAAACAATGCTCAGAAAGGTCAGAATACTCAAACTAGCATGGATGGATTGCTCAAGGTATAGATGTACCCAAAGCTTGAAGTGGCACAGTAGTGGCATCATAGAAGGTGCTCGGGTTCCGGGTACTTCTGTGACAACTAAACCACTTGGATTAAACATGATTCTGCTCCTGCTGATACTAAATATTTTGGAAAACCTGTTTCTCATTAACATTTTCTAAACTAGTTTTAATTGTGGCAACAGTGCGTGACCTCCCCACTTATCTTCACAACTGCCCCCTTCAACCTTTAGCTGAGGTGAGATAGCAGGGATCTGCTGTGCTTGGTCTGCTAACAAATAAAGGTTTGGGAGTTTACAGGCTTTAAGTTTAGCATCTTTGACCAACACCAGCTCCATTGCCCTAAACTGCTTTATTTGTGATGAATGTACTGACACTGGAGATGCTTTTAGAAAACAGATTCAGCCATTAGAGACTTCTTGGCTCGCTCATCCAGCAGGGTTCAAATGGCTGATACCTTCTTTTCTTGTTCTCTCAGAAGGGCTTCTGCAGGTTAGAAGCAGGAAGTGCCTGAACTTAATTATGATGAGTTAATGATGTTGGTCAAAATGAAAGATCTGCCAATRACCAACCTTTCCTGTGTTTTTCTGTTGATTGAAAATCGATTTATCCACAGAATAAAACTGGTGGTCATTGATGGCACAGAATAGCCATCAATGAATACTTAGGTGTGGTTAGACAACTTAGTCCCTCATGAATGCTTTCCTGGGTCAAATAAATTTTAAAACAATGACTTCATTTAATAATTACGCATTCTGATTTTCTAGAACTTGGAATAATCTTTGGAAGTAATGAGTAAGTCTAATACCTTTAACTCAGGGGATCCCAGAAGAACTAATAGACTTCTGTTTATGCAAATATATATATATGTGTGTGTGTGTATATATAAAGCAGTGGAGATTTTAGAGAACATGGTATCAAACAAGAGTAGCATCAATCATTCATTACAAAGGGTATACCAGCAAAATGAGAATATTTAATTGTTATGTGCAAATTAGAAAACAGAGAACAATGACCATCACACCATAAAAGACCTGGTAACATTTTGCTGATGCCCCTTAAAAAGCACCTCAGATCTCAGTCTGGGCCCAGTTCTGCTTCTAGTTCTAGTTGTTTTCCTCAGTTTTTGCTAGATTTGTTGCTTGCATCTGGTATTTCCTTGCTCAGGAAGCCAGTAAAATAGATGTGTTCTTTTGTGCCCGTTACCTGTAGACTAAACTCTGCAATGCATATTTACAATCAAACAGAGATTCAGTTGGGCTTGTAAGATACTGAGGAGATTTGTAGGTGTAGAGAATGATTTAGTTTTATAATGAAAATTCATTGTTGTGTTAGGAATCTACGAATGCAGTACCGATACGAAAATCTGTCTTCTGTGATTGATTTGAATAGATTTGTAAGCAGACAAAATCTGCAAAACGTGTTTTGGGTAACTATGTAAAGAGAGAATGGTTTATAAAAATGAAATAACTACACTTACRAAGGGCTATTTATCCAAAGAAATAAGTAGGGTAGTTAATGTGCAAGGCATTTTTGCCCAAGTAGATTAAATTTAAATAACTATTAAATTTAACAATTTAAGCAAAAATTCTACATGTAGAAAGAAAATTCCAGTCTTTGTCAGACTCCCTTACATTCGCAGGGATGTTCCAGTTGTCCATGGGTTGAAAGAGTCTCATCCACACAGAGATGGGCCTCCTGCAGTCGTTTCCCCCCAACGCATATAAAGACACAGATAAWTTAGGCATTAGATTCACAGGGATTCTAGATCAACAAGCTGGACAACCTAGATACTGGGAATATATCAGGTATTCATATTAATAGTCTGAATTATTTTTAAAGGGTGGCTAAGAGCTCGTTTATTTGTTGAATCGGTAAAGGTGCCGAAAACTATCCTGGTGAAGTTGGGCTCTGAATAGTTTGAGTGAAAACAGATGAAAGATGGAATTTGAAACAAAAATGAAATGTTGATACGATAAATTCTTCTTTCAACCGAAATTGTGATTTGGTTCCTATATTTCATTGTTCTCTCCCCAAGATCTTGCATTTTTAACATAGCAATTGTCCCATACAAAGGGGGACACAACACCTAGAAGGCTCTTATGTGTTTGTTTCTTTCTTCTGTATCATTTCATTTTTATCATTCTTTCTTATCATTTCCTGTTTTTAATAATATGTGAACTAACTTAAGACTATAAAAATGAAAAAAAGGAATCTTATATATAACAGTAAATAAATTTGTGCATAATTGATGGGGTAGGATACTCCAATATCGCTACAGTTAAGGAAAGGAGGAAACGGTTTTGAGTTTTCTGCATACGAAAACGTAGAATCGTAATTARCAGGCTTATTGTTAGGAAATGGTCAATAATATTAGTCAGAAACCAGCTTAGCAGAGTAGTGCTAGAAAACAGAAAAAAAATAATCTGGGAAAAGACAGAGATCTCTTCTTAAAAATGCACAAACATATAAGAAGTATTTTCTGATTTAAGACAGAATAAATGAATAAAATACTCCACACATGTGTTAGGGCAGCTGTGATAAAATGTAATTTATACCTAAATGTTAAAGAGAATTGAACGCACACATGCAATGAACATTTGCATGTCAGAACTACCAGTTGCACGTTCAGCTGCTTTCTCAGCCTGGGTAAAGTGTACTTTTGCATGCCTCCATACATGCAGTTGAACACGCTTTTCTCAAAATCTGTCTTTCATTGCAATAATTTAATACTTTCCAACCAACTATATTTTATATTCAAGATAGTGATGAAATATGAAAACATAAATATGCTGCTCYGAAAGCAGCCCTGTGGCTTCCCAAATGGAAGTTTCTTTGCAGTACTTAAGGTTATTTTCATAAACCTCTGTAAGAACTACATTGTAGAGCTGCCCCGTTAGCAGAGAAGGGCTATTGTCGCAGTATTTCTGGACATTTCCATACCAAGAGCTTTGAAGTAAATCCTCCAAAAATAAGCACTCTTGGACTTCTAAATCAAGTTCAAAGTAGTTCAGATAAACTTTGGATCAGCTTTTGAACTTTTGGTTGTTTATCTAAATTAAGCTTGAATTCTGAAACTCTGGGGGTTCTCTTCTAATTTGAAGCTTCTGGTTTACTACAGAGATAATTAATCAATTGTATTAATGATCTTTGTAAGATTCAGAGGGGATAAAGTACGGGCAAAATTGCTGAACAGTGCAAGGAAACAGGTTGATAAAATCATTGGTATCAGGAAATATAATTGATGCATTGTGTCTGGCGATTTGAAGTGTTTGTTATGGTAGCTGTACTCGCTTCCAGAAAAAGATATAGCCTGGAAAAATACTTTAGGAACAGATTTGCTCTCCATCTTCACTTCCAGCTAATTTGGGTGTATTTAGTGAAATTCTCTCAGTTTCTCTTCACTGGTCATCTGAATTTGGATTTCACTTTCATTAAAATATTTTGGCTATGCAGCACTGCTAAAGGAATGAGGTTAGCAAACATGTGCCACTGTATGAATTGCTCATTGCTCTTTTTTATGAGATTAGTGTTACTATTTTAATCCAGATTTCTAGATTGAATGTTGCGTGCTTTGGAAATGATGCTTAAGCTAATGCCAACATAAAAGCAGTAGTTCATGTCAATGAGATGAAAATTAGTTTAAAAAAAAAAAAAAGAGAGATTATCAGAAGGATGGCACTAAATGAAAAATGGACGGACAGGTAGGAAGTTACTTGGGATGTCTGAGTTCTTCACAGTGGTGCCTCTTCACTAAAGTTGTGAATTTTGAAAGTGGCATTTCAGCTTTTTCTGTACTTTTGCARTAAAGATTGTTTCATTATTCCATCAATTCTACAAATAAAAGTCAGAAAAAAAAATAGCACAGTGGGTTTGGGTGCTTCCATCCATATTTGCTACCTGAGCAGTATGCTCGCCCAGGAGAGTGCRGGCTGCCTCTCCCTGAAGCTACTTGGCAGGGCTAAAACTCAGCTTTTGAGGACGTGTGAGGAAGATGGGGTCTTCCAGGAGCTTCTGCCAGGATCATCCTGTATAATATCTCCCCAGGAAACCTCGGGAGCTTCTTCTTTGCCTCAGCTCTCATAGCTGCAAAGTAGTAGGAATGCATCACCAAACAAACAAACAAACAAACAAAAATCTCTGAATCAATAGACAAGAGCTACCTATTTTGCTGAAATGGTTTTCATATTAACAGTTTCACATTCATGGTTTCGTACAAACTGCCAGCTTTTCACACCACGTGGTCCTTTTTGATTGAGTGCTCACTGTCAGTGTTAGCTCTCAACTTGAACAGCAGGGTGAACCTGTTGTGAGCAATAGCATCTAACTTTTTAGGTTTAGATGCAATGAAATAGATCTATTTCTTATTTTATTGCAGCAAAAATACCAGAGATTCAGTTTCCAGACTTGTCCCAAGCATTCCTTTTGGATGGCTTAATCTCCTTTTTCCTCCTTTCTTTYTTTAGGGAATGGGGATAATTTAATGCTGCTTATATCATTTTTCTGTTTAGCTTGTAAGATTCTTAGAGTGCATTTTTGCATAGAAGTTGGTTCAGTTGGGCTCCAGTCAAAACCATTGCTATATAAGTAGTAATTGCAGATGGGGGCTTGTTAGTGATTCTTTTAAGTACTTCTAAGTGTTGCACTTGTAACAATAACTCAGAGCAGCCTAGGAAAAAAATAATTTCACTTATTTCTTCACCCTCTATCAGAAGATGAAAATATGCATAGAAATAACTGGAATGTGTAGGAATTCGATTTAAAATGGAAACATGAATTTTACTATATCCTGATTTGGCCACAGGGAATTGTATTTGGGTTTTCCTGAGAGTCAGTCTGCAAATGTACATCAGATAGAGGAAGCTTATGGCTGAAAAAGTATTTTCAGAGTCAATTATCTTAAATTGGGTAATTTTTGTGAAGTATGTGTACAGTTTATTTTCTGAGTTCTCTCAGTTTATTTTTCTGTATCAAGAATTAGTTAAAAAAAAATAGAAACTTCTCTCAAATATTCTCTGGGAGCAATCCAACAGGCAGGAAATGCTCTACCTCARTCTCGGATTAGAGCAGCTACTAGAAGTTCTGAAAATATGGAGAGCAGTGAATACTGTTTGGAGGGTCATAGGAGACAGAGGTTTGCTGTGGAAATCTTGACCTTACAAAAGCAACTGATGCCAAGTGTGACTGCTGTGTCCTTAGGCTCTGTTCAGTGGCCATGCTGAACTTGGATGTTTTAGTAATATATAACTCCAGAGACTGCAGAAACTCTCTGGAGTTACATATTATTAAATAGGTATGTTTCTAAATAACTATATGTTTCTATATAACTATAGAAACACCTCTTGCAGAATAGCTAAAAAAGAAATACTTCAAAATACAATTGTTATTTAACTATTATTTCCTGTACAATTGGGTCCCGTTCCTATGCCAGCATGGCACTTTTCATGCTCTGAGGGGACTATTTGCATCTGGTTATCTAGGCTATGTATTTTTCTTAATTTTGTGCACGATGGTGGTAAATGCAGATGTTTGCAATGTGCGCATTTGATTTTAAGGAGAGACCTCATTTTCTCTCGTATAGAATGTGGATTTGCTTTTGTTCTGCTCTGTTCTGTTTATGTTTTTCATGACATACTCAGTTTTCTTAGGTCTTAGGAAGGCACATGGATCTGTTTTGCCTTGGCCCACACTCATGTTAACATTAACATTACCAAAAATTGATGAGGGACCCTAAGTCACAGCAGCTTTCAGAAGGGCTAGTTGATATCCACATGTCTTGGAGCTGAAGTCTGTAGTATTTGTTCAGTGCACAACTATTACTGAGATCCACAGTTGCTTCACCACAAGGAATTTGCTGCATTTGCACATTATTATTAAATGGTCATAATTTTCAAGGCATCAGGAGGAATCTGGCAGGGACTGCAAGTAAGGCAAAATGCAGAGTATGATTTCTTTAAAAATAAACGGAAACCTTTATTTGGTGTTGGTAATCATAACCTTCTGCTTCTCTTTTCTCCATTGAAATCTTACTGCCTAAATTTGCCTAAGTATTTCTGATAATGAAGATGTAACAAATAGTCTGAATTGATTAACATAGTCAGATTTAAGGTTTTTAGWCTATTTTTAGCCCTGTTCTGTGGTAATCAGTAGAAAGTGGTGGCCATAAAGCACTTCTATTAATGTAATTAGATGTCCGTAAGTTTTTCTTGCTGTGCACCAAAAAAATAAATAAATAAAGTACAGTAAATATTATCTCCATCTATCTGGAAGCTAAAGAATGCTTTCCCACAGACTTCCTTTGTGTTTGGACTGAAGTCTGATGTATTTCAAACAATCTGAAAAATATTTAAAACAAACCCAGAACAGGATGGGATGATTGCCAGGCCATTACAGTGTAACCTTTATGCAAATTTTACTTTGACACATTTTTGTGACAGTGCTCAGCAATAAATTTTAGAGGCTGCCAGCGTTGTCTAGACTGCAAACCAAGAGGCTGTCGCGCATCAAGCTCTGCACGAGCTGGATTTCAGCTACCTAAAATGGTCATGAAAGTATTTGCATGTGCACATGGTTCGTGGTTGTGCACGATTGCTTCCCCAAAGGGGTGTGAGGCATTTCCAGGAGCCACTGCAGGGAGTTTTAGCTTCATGCATCCAATACTCAGCAATTTGGGCTGGGCCAGGTGTGGGGTAATTGACAGGACGAAAACTTAACATTACTTTTCTTGAAATAAGTGACTAAAAGGTAACGTGGGAGGCCAGTATTAGAGTACCCCTGGTTCCTGGCTATGCTGGGGAGCCTCTGGAGCTGCAGCCTGGATGGACCCTCAGCCGCAGACGTGGCCCGTGCGTTCCCATGTGCCAGCGATGGACAAACCAGCAAAGAGCCCTGGTTCTGCCAGGTGGACTGCTTTCCACAGAGGATTTTTTTTTATGTTTTATGGAGCTTTGCGAGGGGCTCCGTGCCTATCGAATAGCGCCCTAAAGAGGGAAACAATGCAATTGCTGCTGCCAAAAATGAGTGCAAGCTCCCGAGGATATGGCCTAAAATGGTTAGGAATTCCAATTTAGATGTATGGTTTTCCCCTCTTAGTTCCCAGAACTAAGTGGCTGTTTTGGGCTTCTGGGTTTGCCTGTGTATACATGCACGCATGCGCAATGGGGTTTATGTATGGCAAATGTAAACCAGATCCTTGCTGTCCTTCCTAACTCAGTCCTAGGTGACATCTACTGCTTTTCCAGCAATGGAATATAAGGAATTTGGCTTCCTCGGAATCTGTTAATGAAGAATTGGCTCACTTTAACATGAGCGTGTCCCTTAACACTGTGCCCTATTACAGCAATAACTTTCCTAAGTTTCACATTATTTTTGCAGCTTCACCTTGCAGCRGAGTTAGAATAGCAAGTTCAGTATGTAAAATATTTACGTAAAATGGAAGCTTGTTTATTCTTTCCTGTAAGAAACCTCCTTGCTGATTTTTTTTGCATATGGAAAATCAGTTAAGCAAAGGTTTAGAAAATCTAGGTGTGTTAAGAATACCATACTCATTTCAGTAGTTTTCTTTAAGCATAATTGAGTATATCTTCTAATGTGTMCACACACACAMAAATGCACACACACACACAAAAGGTTTTTTAAGGACGTGATTCTGTTCTACTGTTTTTGCTTTGATCTTTTTAGTGACATCATCATCCTGAAAAGATGGGTTGCATGCACAGAAGATTTGTAGCTGTTCCATGAAGGCAYGAAAGATGAAAATGTTAAGCAGTGCTAAAGCTCATGACTAGTGTGGCATGATTTCAGAATCAAAATATTTTAAAATCTGAAACTAAAATGAAAAAGCATGGCCACAAGCAAAAATTTGGGAATCTGCTTGGAATTACTTTCCTACAACTGTCATTCAAGTTTTCCAAAACTGTACTCTTTTTTTTTTTTTTTTTTTTTTTTGTGGTAAATGCCAGTCTGACACAGATATAACTCTAGCTGCTGAATGTGTACATCGCACCTCACCTGTTCGGCAGTACTTATTCCTGCACTGGAAACTCACATTTTTGCAAATTTTTTTTCCACCAATTAATTGTAATAATATGTGATATGACATGATCAGGATCGTGTTCAGGCTTTACACTTATATAAGAGGTAAAATAGCAAAGGAGTAGTTGCAGGGTAAGAGAAGAAATAGGGCAAAAAGGACAGAAACTGTAAAGTGGGTAAGAGAAAACTTAAAAATAAGTTGGGGAAGATTAACTGATACTTCATTTAAAGTGACCGTTTACTTCCTTTTTCACCTCATATAAAGGACATCAACCACTTAGTCCATTATAGTATGAAAGAATATTTGGAGACAACTTCCTCCATTCTATACCTTGATTGGTATACATATAGACCTTGATATACTTGTGGATACAGCTTGGGTAGTATCGTTGTCATTAAGCACATTTCATGAACATTGCATTAAGCTTTTAGAAAAATGTGTGGTAATTCTAACCACAGGTTCTTTCATAACACGCGTTTTAAGTCAATCAAATGCATTTTTKCAGACTGAAGTTTATGACTAGTTATGACCATGGGGAAATCAACTTGAATCAGAAGAAATTCATACATTCCTGAATTCTGCTCTCTTGGGAGCAATTCTAGAAGCCTCCAATTAGGCTGCCAGTTACTTTTTTTTGTAGGTTATACATGCTCTCAGTGAGACAAAAAGCATTTCYTCGTTGTCTTATCAGTACTCTTCTAGACAGCGTATTAAGATCCCTAATCCCTCTGAACCCTCACGCTTAGCTTTTCCAAAGTTCTGACCCCCTCTTCCCCCATTTCATATAAACTCAGTGTGGCAGGATTAAAATTTTTAGCTCTTTGGAGTTTACTTCTCCTCAGGCCTGTGTAGAGGAAAGATTGCTGTCAGTGGCACAAGAATACTGTCTGTTTTTCTCCTAGCAAGCATCACAGCTTCACAGGATTGGGCTCCAAGCTCAAAGCAGCAGCCAAGCAGAGCCATGTGAGTAGAGGAGGAGGGGAATAGAAAGCTGGAAAAACAGCCAAGTGGCTTCTGTGACTCCTTGTCCACTTAGGAAAGAAGGGCAGAGCTACCCCAGCACCCTCAGGAGCAACATTTCTAGTGATACTTCTAGCTCCTGGTTGCCTCACCCAGCCCTCATTTGTACCATTGTACAGAATTTCTGCTCAGATCCATTTATATTGGCCAGAAACCTGACTATTTAGCCTGTTCCACAGCCCTGATCTGCTGCCACTTGGTCCTTCGCTCTGGACTTCCTCTCCCAGCCCTGTCCGCTGGGACCAACTTTATACTTGGAAAAAAACCTCCCATCTGAGCAAACAGCTCGTGGAGGACGAGCTCTCGGTGTTAGCAGCGTTGCCTCACGGAGCACAACGACAACAGCCTAAATGTCAGCCCCATTAGTCACCGAGGGTTGTTTTGGGCTTTAAACACAACTTTTTTATTTTCTAACCGCTATGTTCAGACAAAATGTTTACTGTGGGTGAAGTCTAATTGTGAGGCTTTGATCTTTGCTTGCAAACTTCTTTTAAGCTGTAAAGAAAACTCATCTGTGCTGAGAATGACATTAGAGGCTATTTTTGGAGTAAGACCAGGATTTGGAAGGTGAAAGGACACTTCTCCAGTTCTCTCAACAAGTCCCTGGGAAAGTTAAAAATAAGACTTGCTGGAAAAAAAAAAAAAAAATTGGCAGTTGTTATTTGAGAAAATTTCTTTATTCCAGGAACTGCCTCATGTAGCAGAAATTTATTTACCATCTGTGTAGACTTGAAAAATTTTCCATCTTACCAGATACACAACTGAAATAGCAACAGTCTTTCCATCCCTATGCTTTCCACTAGCCTCTGCTTTATAAGTGCATTGTTTTAAATACTTCAGAAATTTTTGTGTCCTCCAAAGAGGGGTAGCTCCATTGGAGCCCAGCTGTCAAACGCTGAAGCTCTGGTCGTGACCCGCGCTGGCGTCACCTTCCTGTTGCTAAAGCCGGTCCCTTGGGGAGGGAGGAGCTCAGGGATCCGTCACATGGAAACTAAGGCTCRTTTTAATTATTGTGACATTACTTCTAATAGCTACTGGTTCTAAAGCAGTTACTGGAGAAATGAATTGGTTTTTCTTTAAACACAAATCCATTTCCTTGCTTTCACGGTCTGTAGCTATTGAAGGGGGAAAAAAGGAGGTAAAAGGAAAAAAAATGCTACATCTAAAGGTAACTGATTCTTTGAGGTTCGAGTGGCTTTTGAGCCCATCCATCCAATTGATACGCATGTATCAAGTGTGGTACAAAAGGCAGGCATCACAAGCTTSCTGTTTGAAATCTGCCTTGAATTTCCTTAAATTTCCTTAATTACTAAAAGAATAAGCCAATAAATAATAAACTAAAAGCCATTCTTATTTTTAGTTCTTACCTGTCTATTTTTACCTGTTTCAGTGTTCATTATGTTTGGCTGAAGGCACTTATTTTATACCAGCCCTTCACATAGGCTGTTTCTGTCATAATTCTGAGTCTTTGAAGCAGTAAAATCYTATGAGATGTGACTGCTTTAACTAGAATTATTACTAAACCCTTTAATCCACTATTTTTGATCTGTATTTTAAACTTAATTCTGCCTGCTTTCAGACTTTTCTCTGACCCATACGACTGCAAACTATGTTGCACTTGGGAAAACTCCTTAGAGGATTGTGAAAATAGACATGTGTGAACTGTAAACCACCCTGTATTATTTCCTGTTGCTGCTAAATTGTATACAGTCCCAAAAGGAGGAAATCAGAATTTGTATTCTCAGTTTGCAATTATGTGTGTTACTCAACAACCAACATTTTTACGTTTGAGTTTCAGTTCCCAAAGAAGCAAAAGGTTTTCCCTGTTGTTTGCAGTTAGGTTTGTGTCAGTGGGGTAAGGTACATGCATGCTGCAGTGGTTTCATTTGGGCCAAGAGATGCTTTTGATGCGAGTTTGCTGACTGAAGGCATACAAAGCATGAGAAGTGGCTTTGTGGAGCTGTTTCAAAGCAYGCAAACTGGATCCCATTTGGCGGTACTTTCTGGTATCTTCCTTCAGCTGCTTGGCTGTTTTGACAGATGGTACAGTAATGCTGCACAAAGAAAAAGTGTATTTTAGGATTATCATTAACCAGGACATTTTTTTCAGCTATAGGAAGAAAGAAGTGATGCAGAAGGGTGGTAGATTTTTGTCCTCAGAGCACAAGAAATATGGATTGAAAGAAGGAGATAGGAAAGCTGTGCTCCCCACACTGATGACATTGGTGCTCACTCCCATCGCTCGCAGCGTAGTGCTGTTGCAGGGCTGTCCAACTTCGGCATCCCTGACCAAAGCAGCCACAAGACATGAAACTGCTTGGACCGTGCAAAGTTAACTACCACCAAATCTTCCAAAAACAGATTTTTAAAGTGACCAGTAAACTACAACTTCGGGACATTTGGAAAATATTCCCTGGTAGAAGAATATGTGTTTATGGCTCTAGGGTAAAATTTATCCCTGAACTTGACAGCTTCTTGAGATTCTTCAACTACACTTCTTATTCCCACTCTGTGAAACTTATGCAACCCAGGGTAAGACTTGCGAAAGGTATTTGCCCCCATGCTTGTGCCTTCCAGTTCCCTCGCTAATTCCCAGGAGCGCTGTGGCAATTTGCTGGCTCGACTCTGCCAAGTGCCTGCTGCTGCCCAGGGGATGCTCCCCAGTGCTCTGAGAGTCCAAATAACAGTTTTTGCTGGTCCAAATAACAGTTTTTTTTTTGTTTCGCTCCATCATAACAATTTTTTGGAAAGTTTTTGTACCCACCAGGTCATCTAGACAGGGAATGCAATGCAAGCAAATCAATCAAACACAATCTGAATACACCGTGAAGGAGGAGACAGGCATCTGTTCAGTTGTCTTTTGTGGTTGTGTAGGTGCTTGATGACAGGGCCTGCACTACAGTCTTTACTATCCCCCCACCGGGATAGTTTGCTGCAGCCTTTGGTAAGGACAGCGTCATCTTTTTCAGTTTATCTGAAAAAGGAAGGGGTGTAGGAAGACTGGAAATAGGTATTCACTAGTGCTCTTGGAACACCCTGTTCACCAAAGGTAGGAGGAACTGTGGAAATAATAATTGCTAAGTGCTAAGAGGGCTGAAAATTGCTTATCCATGGTATTACCTAGGATCTTCAAGACCAGTGATGAATTCAGCAGCCAGCTGTGCCTGGAATTGCATAGCAGTGGGTATAGTTTATAGTAGGTGCTTTGGATTTAGGCCATTATCTCATTTGGATGTTCTTTCTTTCGCTTAACACCCATTGAGATTTACACTCAGGCCATCCTACCAGCAACCAGAGCAAATGTGAAGTGGGACTTAACCCAGTAATGAGCAAGGAAGCTCCGTGGCTGGAGGAATCTGTAGCATCTGCTTCATGACACTGGAAGTCACTCCATTTCTTACTGGTTCCCATTAGGCCATGACAAATAGTGAGATTTGTCTCCTCGACCATGACCAAAGCAAAAAAATCTTCTACCTTTATCTAAGGCCCCCATGTTGTGTGCACATGTGGGCTGTGGCAGTGGTTTTGATCACTTCTGGCAGCATGTGGAACAGTTGCTTGGTAATTATATCACTTGACGTGCTCTACAGGGAAATAAGATAAGCAGTCATTTGTTCTAGGCCAGGCCTTGCTGTGGAAATGATCTCCATCTGTGTATCGCTTGTGCTTTCAAAGGCAACGAAAGGATTTCTAGAAGCGTTCGTTGGAGGAGCCTTTTGTTATAAGCAGTGTGCACTAATATTTACCGCAATGTCACCAGCAAACCTTTTCATAACATTGCTAAGAGAATAACTGGAACTTAGTACATTGGGGAGAAAGTTTCTGGCCACATCAGTGCAAGCTTGAATAAATCAAGATGGATAAATCATCTGATTTGTTCTAACTCAAAGGCAGAGCTGGTGTTAAGACCTGGGGGTTCCTAACTCCAGTACTTCATTGTATCTGGCAGGTAGACCTTGCAGGCTTCCCACTGAGCACTTGGTTAGGCCTGTTTTCACTAGAACGTAGAAAATAGTAAGTATATAACTTCTAAAAGAAATAAGAAAAGTATTTTAGGAATTTTTACAAGCTTAAGCCTATTCAGTGAGATTTGGTAGCTAAAAACGTTGAACTCTGTGTGAAATCTGCTAATAAATGTTAATTTAGATTACATCTTTGAATTAGAGGTTTACTCTAGAATTGAATATGAGTGGATCATTTAGATCAGGATATAAGGGAAGTGTATATATCAGGATATAAATATATATATATATATATATATTTATCCCAAAAGTGTATATACTTTAGGGAGTATTTCAATTAAAGCACTTTGCCAGATATGCAAAGTGAATTCTCCTGGTAATTGATGGAGCCATCCACGTGGCCTCAGTTCCACTGCACGTGAGGGGAGAGCACCACTCAAAAATGATGCTTTCAACCTAGTGATGGAGATGTTTCCACTGAGCTGTGTCTCGCATCACCCGAGCTGCCTCCCTATGGGACAGGATGTGGCCCGCCCCCTTCACTGGGGAGGAAGCAATAGCAAGGGCTGGGTGTCTGGGCAAGGAGCATATGGATGGAGAAAGGATAATTTGGAACATTGCCCATTTATCTGTTGCTTGCTGCTCTATTTTCACCATTGCGATATACAGGGAATAATCTATTCCATACAATAATTGTAATCCATACAAATAATACAGGAAATCCTATTCYTTGTCACCTGATGATTTCATTGTACATGACAATTACACCGAAGCCTTTTCAAAAATGGTAAAGGGTTTAGTGGCTGTGATGAAGCATAGTGATACTACAGCAGAGAAGAAATCATAGAGATGAAGCAGCTTGCAATATTAACATTTCACTCGAATAAACTGCTTTGCATGTGCCAGGGCTCCTGCAATTAGCCAGTCTTTGCTAAATTACACTGCAGTGGAATTTCCTAACCGGAAAGATAATCCTTGCWCCTTGAAAGAAAAAACTCCAAAGATTTGATAATTAGCTCTCAGAGGAGCCCATTGGTTATTTTACAGCTGTGGAAAAAAACAGTAGAGACCTTATTTATTGACCTAGCTATCTGATAAATCAGGAAGAGATCAGTGTGGTGGAATCTTTTTGAACAGACCACCTCCTGACGCTGGGAAAGATCCAGAGGAGGTCAAAAMCCTCCGCTTCCTGTCTCAAAGAGGAAAAGGCGAAAAAAAAAAAATCTGATAAACATAAAGTTACACAGAGCTGCTTTGGMAAATCCTCAGGAGATAAAGGGAGGAGGGGGGAAGAATTTTAAAAAATCCTCTTGTTGAATGTAGCAAGACAGTACATGCATTCAACAACTATCAAGAAACCTCCGATTTACATTTTTCCAGTTTCYGTGTCAGAACTGAGCCTGAAACATGAGACCCGGTGATGAAACATCCCCCAACAGACATAGTCATAGCAAACGCAGCCATTACCCACTAACCAGACCGTTAAATGTACTTCCAAATGTTACCACTCCAGGGATGGATCAGAGAAACAGGGCTTAAAAACAGAGGGGAATTTAGCCCAGAGGCCAGCGCTGCTCCTTAGTTGTGTTCTAACCTTGGGGAAAATGTTTAGGCTGCCTATCAATTTCACAGCTTTAAAACTGAGATAAAAGATTTTCCCTTCTCGGTGTATTGTGAGGTCGAATGTTTTCACGATGCAGAGGCTCTGAAATGTTGCAGCAGCAGAGCCGTACAGTTACCAAAGTGGGGTTTTCTTGGGTATTTTGAAAACAGGGTTGCAGCATTGCGCCTGCTTGCCCCTTCCTTCCTATATTCCCTGTGATTGCAAGTATCCCGTTTTTTAGCACCCATAAATTCAGGTAGATTTAGTTGGAATTTTGATGTTTGCACAGTCCCCCTCCATTTATGTGGCCGGGGGTCTCCTGCTCGACCGTGTGCACTCTCTGTCTCGCCCAGGCCTCCCAGCAAGATTTTGAGGGGCTTATATGATGCTTTCCCCAAGACCCTATCCCRTTAGTCTTCCCTATAAGAAAATGTTCTTTTCCTTTCTCTGTTCATCTTGCTTCAGGAATTACATAAAAGACCATCTTTTTTTGAGAATAAGTATCAGTGTGATTACTGAGCTTAATTGCATATTTATAGATATTTGTGTTCACAAGCATAAAYATTTGTAACAAGAGAAAAAACTAGCACAAATCAAATCAGTACCATTTATTTTTAAGCAAACTATTGAGTCCCAGAGCARAGAAAAAGACAGTCTCTGAATGAAAAAGCCCCCTCCTGGCCTGGTTTTTCTGGATGATATGCGTGCAAATGGATGCACATCAGTTTTAGTGAAATCCTAATTCGGCTGGAAGCAAACTCAGGATTGTTTCAACAGGCCTCAGACTTCACCTACACTCATTATGTGGGCCTTCTAATAAGCTTTTTAAATGCAGAAAAGCCATAAGTTACTTTGCTCATGCTGAGAAAACACACTGACTTAGCAAAGCATGCATGGTGACGTTCAGCTGTTACATTGATGTGGGAGTAGATCAAGATTGATCTCAAGCAGCAAGGTAGCTATAGATTTTAAGTGCTTTATTGGAAGTTCTGGAATGCATTTATCTTTTTTCCACACTCAGAAAGCCAGGTGTGATAACAGTAATGGTGATTTTAATATTAAATTTAAATATGTTACGAAATTCTTTGCAATTTCAAAGCTTCCCTCCTCAACCTGAAGACTGAAGGAATCGCTGGTCCTTCAGRACACTATCATGTGCCTGAGCACTGTGGAACGAGGATTCCCAATGCTCTTCCCCCTCACGGACACCAGCTGGTGGTGGTTGTAAATTCACTGCARGGTGCCTTGGCACTGGCTCCGCTCTGCGTCAGGTGCTTTCCCCAGACATGTGTATCTGCATCCTCCTGCTCGGTGTTTCTGAGGCCCTGGTCTCGTGCTTTTGGCCTCCCTCATGAAGCAGTAGCTGGGCTGTTCGTACCAYGTTGCCCCGAGCTGATTCTGTCGTGATGTGTCTTGTGTTCAGCCAGTAAAAGCTGGCACAAATCAGCCAGAAAAATCAGGCTATTAGGACACATACACATGCGCAATAGTGCATGGCTGACAACTCTTAAATTCTACTGGGATAATGCAGTCATATTGCATGAGATAATGCTTGATTAAATTGAAAAAATACTGGAGAACACTTAAATGCTCTCAAGCTAGTTATCTCAAGTCCTCTAATAGACACATTTTGATTGCATGAGGACATAGGCTAATCTGTGCCAGCTGCTCTGGAGTTAGCTATTCCAAAAGCCTCATTCTCCCTCCTCAAGCAATGTTTTTCCTCTGCAGACAAATTTCATGGAAAAGCTATGTCGACCTTTAAAGATGTTTTAGGCTTTTGTCACATGATATAGTGTCAGTGTTTATTTCCTTTAGTACTAGGAAAACCTACATTTAAAAATTTTAAAAAACGTTACAATATATCATCTTGTTATTTCATTCTTTGTGAAGGGTATGTATGGTTTTTACAGGGCATTTAAGGAATGGTTTAAGACATAGTAATGTTGCTGCTTCATCATACAGAAACTGATCTCTTATTTTTACAGACGACTGTRAAGATTAATTTGAGAATAAATCCATTGATTTATTTCCTCATCACATTTGCCCACCAGCTAGAGATTGTTGCTCTTCATTTATTTTATGGGCTAACCYAGAAATGCGAGGTATAGGAGTACTGTCCCGTTGCTTAAATGACTTTCAAATATACATTCAAAAAAAGATCCTTTTCCCAAAGATTATATAAGCTGCAATGTACTTTGTTCAGTGTGCTAATTTTTGCCAATGTGCATTTGCAACTGTAAAATAAGATTGGCAACTGTAAAATAAGATGCTTGATTGTGCAATTACTTTTCAGGTAGCAGCTCATAGTGCTTAAACTGTATTTGCCTGAGAGCAAGGATATGTATGTGTGTATATATGTATATATTCTTCCTTGAAAGAAGGGATATGTATGTGTGTATATATGTATATAAATATACATACATAGATATAAAGTTGAAAAAAAAAAAAAAGGTGTTCAAGAAATACTACATTACCAATAGTCACTCTTCGTGCTGCACTGGGAGTCTTTTGAAGTGTCCCAAGCCTGAAGTGTGAATCACAGTAAAATCAGCCAGATTTTAACCCTTACAAGCAAAGAAGAAAGTCTAAATTGAGGAGTGCCATTTTGCTTGCCAGCAAACCCTTACCTTATGAAGGAGGGAAGAAGATTAAAAATATAGATACTTCTATTTAAGACAGACTTTAAGAACAAATATTTCCACTCGGTTCTGGGGAGGTTTATACCTTTCGCTTGAGGACATGCTGTTGTTACTGCATCCCGGTTTCATGAGTCATTAAACTTCTTTTCTGTATATGTAAGCAGACACCTCTTGCTGACATACCATAGGATACATAGTCACAAAGGGGAATGAGTCACCTGGAAAAGAAGCCTGCCCAGCTGGAAACTGTGGAACCAGACCAGCAAATAAAGTGTGCAAACTTTATTTTATTTTGCTTTAAAGAAAAACTTCATGTGTCGAGCATGTGCTTGTGCTTCTTAAGAGGCTGAGAAAAACTAAAGAAATCAGATATTTCAGATATACAAATATAAGTGCAAAAGAGTAGCCAGGGCTTTGAATTTATTAATATAAACATAAAATTTTGCTTAAAAGATTTAACGTTGAAAGTGTGCTTTCCTTGCAGGAACAAACTAAGCTCTGAACAGCGTGATATTTGCATTATTCTTGTTTAAAAAGTAGCAATCAGCAACATTAGAAAACATAGATGGGGAAGCATACAGTTTGCTTCTAATTCCTTATTATTCATTGATTATCCAATATACTAACACTCACTGAAGCTTGCCATTTTTCCCTTTATTTTTCATTTCTACAAATATGTGCTGTCCATACCTGTGCAGAACAGCACCCTGATGCCCTCCTGCTTGTTGACAGCTGGATTCCATCAGCCTGAATTTAACTCAGTCAATCGTATTTGGAGATCAATCTCCTTGATTTAATTAATRCTCAGTAGCATTAATTGCAAATAAAGGACAAACAAGTTGTTTTATTCTGTTAAAGTGAAAACTTGAACTCTTGAAACTGCAGCCCTAACAGTGGAGGATTTGTAAAATCATGTTAGATTGGTTGCTGGGTGTTGAAATCTAACTGCACAGTTACAGAAAAAAATCTATCATTCTTTATTTCTTTCTTGCCCTTTAATCTCATAAGGTCAGCTAGGGTGTCAGACTCTTGACTTAAATAATTAAGGGTCTAGGAGGCATATTACTTAATCTTTTTTTGGTAAATCCAAGAATTACACTATCGCTTTCACTTACTGAAAAA
This sequence comes from Nothoprocta perdicaria, assembly GCF_003342845.1. NCBI lineage: Eukaryota > Metazoa > Chordata > Aves > Tinamiformes > Tinamidae > Nothoprocta > Nothoprocta perdicaria. Next base: position 3,585,549 of record NW_020454427.1, on the reverse strand, counting down.
TGCACTGATTTATTTCTAGCTCCATCACTGAATGATGAAACAACATAAACTCACTAGCTGATTCAGAAATATAATATTGTGAATTCTTAGATTATTCACATTTGCATTTCAAAGGCATTGCAGAGCACTTCCTGTGATGTTYGTGAGCAGTGGAGAAAATACGTTTATATCTCAGTTCTAGCATATCCAGTGTATCTGTCCTATCCCTTTATAGATTTAGGCTATTGCATCTTTTGCATTACTTGAAAATGAAATAATGTCGCAGGAGTCTATGACTCCCTCACMAAGTATCTCGGTCGCTGAGCTGAGTGCCATGCTGCTTCCTGTAACTTTGCTCTCAGTCTTTACTCAGATGAGGTGGAATTCAGCACTTGCATCTAGCATTTGGACACATGAGAGGTATGACTAATTCATTAGGTTCATCTTGCTGATTGATCTTGCCAGGAATTCTCCTCCCGTGCCTCTTAGGCCCAGGTCTCTATCTGTGCAGACTCCCCTCATCCCAGTTGCGGGCAGTGCCAGAGCCTGTTGTTGCTGCTCACAGGCCGTGAGAGTCCTGCAGTAGCTGCAAGTGGCTTCACAGAGTGGCAGCTCCTCTCAGTTCATCCCAAATACTTCTCTCTCCTTGGATCTTGAGACCCTGAGGTCTTCAAAATCTTGAGACCCTGAGGTCTTTGAAGACCTTGAGGTCTTCAAAACCTACCTGGATGCCACACTGTGCCGCATGCTCTAGGTGTCCCTGCTTGAGCAGGAAGGTTGGACTAGATGATCTCTAGAGGTCCCTTCCAACCTTGAGCATTCTGTGATTCTGTGACCTCTAGACCTCCTTCGGCTCTGAATCTGATTTACTTGTGGTGGTGTTCTAGTTTGCCCCTAAGATTTCATTACCATTTCTTTACAACGTCTCCTTGGTTTGCTTTTAAATCCTGGCTTTAATATGCAGTTGGACAGGAAGAGACTGTTCATTAGCAGGAGGCATTAACCAAATACTTCTTCCAGCTTCTTCTGCAAATCTTCATCCGATAAAAGGTCCTGAGCATGGATTACATGCTAGCCTAGTTGCAGAACTTGATAAATTAGCCTCTGAGGAGCGCCTAAGTGCAATTCAAGTGCTTTCTATCATCCAGAGACTGAGTTACCCCTTGTTTTCTCTGACCTGGAAATCTCAGGATGTTTGGGCTATTTTCATTTTGTGATCCTTCCTCACAGCAGTTCTATCTCAAAGTAGGGTGACATGATTGAAAAGGTAGCTTTACCTAGTTTAGACAATAATTTCTGGTTATTTCACAAACATTCAATCTCTAGCCACAGAGGGCTCATGGGAGACTTTGATTTTATTCCCTGTCATTACTGTAGCTTTGTGATTACAACCAGGTGTTTTATGCCACTTGGTTATTAAGGTTTTTGGAAATTTGACAGTGCCTGTTATTTTTCTCCTTATGTCTATATGCTCTTTTTTTTTGATCTAAGACATAAAGCCAGATACAACCTCTCAGCTGCTCTCCTGTTCCCTCACTTCATCCGTACATGGTCCTTGTTCATTTCAACTTTACATCTGTGCTTTTGTTTTGAAATACAGCTATGATTTTGTTCCTTCAGTTCGTTAATGCACAATTCTTTCCATTTCTTAATTCACCATTAATAAACCCCCAAAGCTCTGAGCCATATTTTCAGTGATATAACACAGAGTAATGCACCATATAATTCAGTGGAAAAGGCAGGTACTTGTGGTTCAGGGAGAGAGACTCAAAAAAGAGGCAGAAAAAAGATTTTCCTCCAGTGCTCCTCAAAATCGTGTCCTCTAATTTGGTGTGACAATGATGCACTTCAAGAGAAACATTTATTCTTGAGAAACTAATTGTAGCATTTCAAGCTGAGCCCTGTGCCATTCTTAGTCTTTATGTTTGTGATCTCCTTGAAAATGAGCATGCAGTCCTGGATTTCACTTGAGGGTTCAAGGCTTGAATCATATTTAGAGCGCCATGATGATGTGATCATTGCCTGTTAACCCTCAAGCTTTGTCACCACTATATTATTCACAGACCATTCCTTCAGCGAGAACGGGGGACCATTAATGATCTAAGGTCAGCAGAATTAACCAAGTGGTGTCTGTCAGGTAGGCCTGTTTCACAGACATTAGAGATTGATTAATTTTTTTCCAGTGTCCTGAAGCATGATGAATTAAGCAGCAGGAAAGCTAGCACTTCTGAAATGGCTCAAATATAGTCTGTAATTTGCTCTTTGTATTTCTTTTGAGCCTGGACTGTTGATGTGACTTTCATGCCATTAATAAGTAGCAATCCTATCAAGCTGAGTTTCCCAAATAAATCCAATTAAATCCAGATGGATATATTGTTCTTGCAACATATCCAAATAAAGCGCCTTCTTAGAATCTCTTAAAATGGTCATGTTTAATACCTTTAAAATACTTCTCACAATTTTCTGCTCATACTTGAAATATTCACATATCAGTGATCAAATTTTTACACTACAGAGATCACATTTCAGGCTACTTTTGAAAAATAGCAGAAGATCCCAAACACTGATTTTTTTAATCATTTTGCTTTTTCCTGTTCTCAAGACTTCTTTCTCCAAGGCCCCTTGCATCCTACCTTCTTGGCATGTGTGAATTTTATTCCATCTGCTTTTTTACAATGCAGCTTGGTCATTGTTAGTAACATCCTGCTTGAATGTTTATAGTTGCTTGTTTGTCCAGCTAAAATCCACCAGAAGCCAAGATCGGAGCAAGGTGCTGACTGACAATAGTGTTGTTTTGTTCTTGCTGGAGCAACTTTGAATTTTGTATTCTTTCCTTTCATAATTTTCTCTTTTCATGCTTATAATAATCATGAGTTTTCCTTCTGTGTTTTTGTCACCTTCTTCACTCCAGCTGATAACTGCCCAGAGTTTATTTTTACATTATCTTTCAAGAACAGCATTTTAAAATAAAACTTTTCTACAAATCTACTGTATTTCCAAATGTTCCATTTATGTTCAAAGTTTTGTGCAGAGCAATTGAGATTTTGCAATAGTTCCAGCCATAATTACTGGAATTCTTCAACTATTGAAAACTGGACTTCGCGCAAGTAGGTTTAGGTGGAAAAAAAATGATAGGAATTAAAAACATTTGATTAAATCATTAAAAATATTTGCAAAATGTTTTGCAAGACTGAAATTTTGTTCAGCCAAATAATTCTGCTGAACACCAGGAACAGAATCCGAGTTAACCCTGACTTCATGTTTGTCTTTATCTCTGCCATCCGCTCTTTGAGATAACTCTAGAACTCCAGCCTCCCACTCAGTAGAGACACCCACAGAACTAACATGAGAGTTTGTATCTATATATGTCTATATACATTTGTCTGTATTTTCTGCCTCACTGTGGTGGTGTTTACAAGGCAGTGGTCGGTGGCCAGAAGCAGAGACGAGCAGCTCACATGGGTCATGGGGCTGATACCATCTGAGCGCTGACACCGCTCACATCTCAATCTTCCTGCTGCTGTAATTTGCAGTGTATCTACAGCCTGTGTTTGGTTCCGATACACGTGCTGTAAATTCAGGTAGGGTACTTATGCAGTAATGGGCCACATTCATGTTTGAAATGAGTTCTCTTTGTTTTCTTTAATATCCTGTCCTCACCTTGCTTTACCTATACTAAGTGTTTTCAAATTGTATAGTAAGACTTATTTTTTGAGCAGCTTGTTGCTTATGTGTCTKATTGTGAAAGAAGACAGATAAGGAGATAAATAAGCAATGGGAGGGAATGAAATCTAAACCTGTTTTTCCATCTAATACCTGTGTGCACTGTTCAGGAGAAAATTATTTTTGCTTTGCTGATGAAGGAAGTGTTGTAGGTCATGCAGTACCAATCCTGTGTGAATTATGAAATTATGTGAAAGAAAATGATACAGCAGTATCTTTGTGGAGTGCTTTGGAGCTGCCCATGAGTGTACTGATTTTCTCCCCACCTCACAGGATCCCAGAATGGTTAAGGTTGGAAGGGACCTCTAGAGATCGTCTAGTCCAACCCCCTGCTCCAGCAGGGACACCCAGAGCACGGGGCACAGTGCATCATCCAGGCAGGTTTGGAAGATCTCCAGAGAAGGAGACTCCACAACCTCCCTGGGCAGCCGGTTCAGTTTTGCATCACCTGCAGACTCTCCTCCCTTTCCTCCATGCAGTCACTTCTTTTCTCTTCTTGCTTTCTCTTGTCATGTCCCTTTCCTCCAACCTAACTTAAATTCCAGAGGGAAAAAGAAGAAACAAATTTTCTGGAGGATAAATACAGGGCTCAAAAATTTGCAAAAGAATGCTGCTTTCAGAGTAACTTTCTCTCTCAGCTGTGTGACATGCGGCCGTGTCCTTTGATGTCAACGGTCAGTCCTTTCTAAAGGGCAGCGCAGAGGCCGGGATGTGTCTCTGAGCAAGCCTTGAATGCCCAGCACTGTGCACAGATCAATCCCCCTAACTAGTGCTCATGAGCTCGAAGAACCCAGTGCACATAAACAGATTTCAAAGGCATACATGAAATAGCTGAATATATTATAAAGAAAAGCTGGTCCGAACCACAGACTTTTACAAAATTCCAGTCAACCACTTAATATCCATTATTAGACACTGAGCTTTGATGAATTTTAGGCAACGATGTCATATGTTGTCTATGGTGTCTGAGGTAAAACAAAGTTTCCTTGGTGGTTTTTACCCAGATTAGGACATTATCAGCACTGCAGAAGGAATCTCTTGATAGCAGTAGAGTTTCAGAAAAGCTGACATGACTGCAGCATCTTGTCTATTTAATGGAGGGATTAGTTAGTTGTAAAATATGGTGAGTACACATATGGAATGATATAGATAGAGAGGAAGTTCCAAGTTCTTTTGATTCTGTAATTTCTCAGATCCAATGATTGCCATTTATGATTATTTTCTAAGAACTCAGAGTGAAAGGGATAGCACAATCTAAAAAGACTTTTGGAGTTTTCTAGAATCAATCTTCACGTAGCTGAGGAGTAATGACAGAGTAGTAGTTCTCTTAATCAACAGCCTGCATTTATCCACATGACAACCCCAGTTGGCAGGGGCTTGATTTACATAGGACTAGGTTTCCATATAGTTAAGCTAAAAGTCTGATATGAGCACCTGATTTACCTTTAGTAACACTTTATTGAGTTGAAACAGTGTTGTTGAGACAAGTTCTGAAAATGCAAGGGTGTCAGATCTTAACCCAAACCTGAACTCTAATTTTGGCTCTGTCCTATTCACAGATGCAAATCTTATCTTTATTCAAGATCAGGATTTTTACCATCACCTCCTCAGTCACCAGTAATAGTTCTTATAAATAAAAATGTGCAGTGCTTTGTAGCACAAAGCTACCCTTAGTTCAAATCTTACTGTGCGGAAGTAATTTAATAAGAAAGTAATTGTCACTGGGTCAATCCAATTTTCACATGGGAAAGAATGAGCTCTCTTCCAGGAAAACAAGGCACTTAAACTCCTTTCACTGAATATAAGACACTAGCAATGGATTTTCTCATGCTATCAGGTTATCCTACAAATCTGTAACATTAAAATAACATCTCTGGCATTTCATCAGCTGCGTACACTGGCAGAATCAAAGTTGTATTTGAATTGAGGGGCAAGGCATGGCTGTTAACTGCTCTTTTTTGCTCTTTCAGACTCTCACCATCTAAATTACAAAGGTTCAGAGTCCCATAACTTCTTTATAGTGATGTCCTGAAGGAAAAAAAAAAAAAAATCAGAAGCCCTCAAACCCTACATCTGTAAAATCAACATGACCTAGTCTGTAGCAATAAGGTTAGAGCTATATGGTCACTTTACAACAACATGAGGTGTAAGCGTAGGCCATCACTGCCACTAGCAGATCTGCAAAGTGAACCAGACTGGGCAACATCCTGCTCAGCACTCCCCTTTTCCAGGGACCCTTGGTAACACCATGAATTTTGGACAAACTAAAGTGACCACAAGGCTACAACCTAATTAGATCGTGATTGAGATAGGCATTTTTTTAATTAAATTTAGAGAGGTGTTGTAAACAAAATAGAGAATTTATTGAATAATATAATTTTGATCATACTAACACAGAAATGTTTAAATACTGGACTGTTAATAGAATAGCTGAAATATATTAAAAATCATTGACTATTGTAAAGTTTAGTAGTGCATTTACCAGATAGTAGGGAAAATCAGAATTCTTCTTGGTACTGAAACATTATATTGCACATAGCAAGAGGTCGGCTTGCCAGCTATCTTCTTAAGACATATCTTTGCAAAAAAGAAAGGAGTAGTCTACACGGTCCTTTAAAGTTATAGTGAAAAGACACACTTCATCATTGTTGGAGGCAAGACCAAGTGCACTTACTGACTAAGGATCAGTCTTCAATAATAGATGTGTAAGTTCTAGGTGGCACATATATATATATATATATATATATATGCCAAAGCAGCAGTCCTACAGCAGAATGGCAGGCAAAGCTGAGAGGCAAAGCAGTGAGTCCTGGAGTTTTGGGAAGCAGGGATGTGCATCAGCAAATAGGTTTTCACCTGGACTCTTCCACTTTCTGAACATGGTTCTAAATTATGAGATATTCATGGCCCCAGTCAAGGTCCAGAGGTAGGACTTGTTCTTGGATGTTCATGTTATAAATAACCATCACTGTTATAATGATTTTATGTTTCTTTCTGTTGATTAAGCCCTGCAGTTAAAAGGTCATTCAGTACTACAAATGTTTTTTTTAATATCCTGACAATTATATCAATCATGTCATGCAAGTCATAGGCAACCATAGTACTGTTCTGACTATCCGCTCCAGTCTTTTAGTTGCACAGAACATCTTGCCTCTAAAAGAAACAGTGCTATTTTGAAATTCACTGTTTCTAAACAAATTCGGTACTAGAGGAGAGTTTAAATTCTCAGCTTCCCTTCACCATTTGTCATGAAATGTCTGCATAAGAAAAACATGAAGGTGCTGTAACATTTCAAACCTTGCAGCGGTCTTCAGTGTCTTTTGCTACATCTGCCAMAACACTAAGAAAATCTTAAAAAAAAAATCAGGTCATTTGAATAACTTCTAAAAACTCCAGTTAGTGCATATTTTTCTGATGAAATGAACCAGAAACAACACCATAATATTTCAAAGAGACTTCCAAAAGGCTTTGTAAAGACAAAATAGTAACAATACATAAAAGTTCCATATATTGCAAAAGTTCTGGTTTGTGTTTAGTCATTTGCATTTTCAGAACTCACTCCAATTTTGCAAATTTGTTGTCCTTTATACCACAAAAATGTCCTGCKTGGATTAGCATTAATATTTCAAACTCTGCTTGCCACTGCTTTACATTTTTGATACCATCTTCACTGTAGAGCCACTTACCTGTTCTGTCATTTTTCTACAAGGCTCATTAGCTCACCTGCCGTGCTGCACTCAGTGCTGTCTACTTGCAGCCATTAAGCAAAACTATACACTCCAAATATTTGATTCTATACTGGGCATATCATGACATAAGTGAAATAAAGGATGCACAAAATACATTTTTTACGTGCATTTCCTCAGAGTTCATATTTTCCTCCTCTTGTGAATTAAACAACTGTTGTTGGCCAGCACAAARTTGTCTTCCATTTCACCCATTTTGGCAATAGGGCGATAAGGTACATGCTATTATACTTTATTTGCTGCACGAGCAATGTAGATCCATTCTGCAGAAGAGCAGAAAAAGTGGTTGCTTGTTTAAGGTAGGTCTTAAGCATTTGGTTTCACAATTCCTGTGCCTTTGGCCTGGGTATCCAGTCTAACTGGGCTTTCCTGGGCTACATGAATTTTATTGTAATCAGCATATACCTGTCTGCAGCATAAAGCTTGCTCTTTAAAACTCAGCTCTTGTCTCCACAGGGATTCCCCACCTCCTTCCTTCCCTCATCAATGCTAARGTTTTAGTTTTTTGCCTTCTCTTTACAGAAGTCTCTATAGTCTAGACATGATTCAAAGTTCTGGGGAAGAAATTTTACTTAATGCACCCTCTCTCAGCTTCCCTGCTGTTTACCAGCCTCTTCTGATGGCCTCTTCCAGACATGAGAGGGGCTGGAAACCCTGTGTTTGGCAAAGCAAACTAGTGCATCTGTCATGTAAATCTKATGGCTTTAGGGAATGTGACCCTGGCTAACTTAAGCAAGATTGCAGAAAACAGCATGATAAATGCTGGTTCTTCTGTCTCTATATCTAAACATCTAAATAAATGACCAGATTCTCAGAAGTTTGCAAGCATTGAACTCATCTCAGTGAGCTGCAGAATGCTAAAAAATGTTCCTAAGTTTTGTTATACAAGATGTGAAAATTCCCAGGCAAATCTTGGTTATGAGCCCCAAATTTATTTATTTTTGCCTCTCCAGGTAAACTTACTATAATATTTACTTGTATCTTTAGCAAAGAATGCCAAATTTAAACCTACCACCAAATATTTCAAATGTCTTTGCTGTGCGAATGAGAGTATATTGCATGCATGTGTGCCTATTTATGTGACTATGTATACACAGGAATATAAATAAACCCACAGGACTTAAAAGAATAATATGAAACTAAAAGGCAGAAGCAGTTAAATATTTATATTTTTACAGAAAACAGATGACTGATAACTTGGATTTATTCAAGTTAGCCTTCATGTGGCAAAACTCACCAGATGAAGTAACTAGCTAAACCTGTTCCCTTCACATAATGATTTGTTGTAATTTTTGTGTAGTAACACATTTTTGCCATAGTTCTTTCTAGCTTTGCACACRCAGTTTGCTCGTGAAGAAAAATAAATGTGAGATATACTCTGCAACCTAAGTGACCAGGGCTGGTCCAAGTAGGGCAGATACGGGCAGCTGAACTTGTCCCAAAGACAAGGAGCTTGTCTATATATCCTACTGATATCACTTTAATTTCACTCCATACTTACAGAGGAATATATATATATATATATATATATATAAAATATATATATATAAAAATATAAAAAGACCTGTTAGAATTCACTTTGTTATTTTCTTTCAGGATCAATTTATTTTTCTCTTGTAACAGTGAGCCCTTTGTGTGTTAACCTGTACTCCAGGACCTATCATTTTCATTTGGCGAAGTTACAAAAGAGCTTCTTTAATAAACCACTGACCTAAAAGCAAATTGTACCCCCTTCCATGATATCAASCAGCCCTTCCTATAGGCCCCTCAGTTTTGACACTTTTTTCTTTCCATATTTAGAATTGCTACCTAACTCCTAGTTTATAATTTAAAAAAAAAATGGAGAAATTATTTCCTAATTTTATGGAAATTTAAATTCTAAGTGTCACTAATTTTAACTGTTATACAGATATAAAGATGAAATAACTCTGATGTAACATTTTAAATATTATAAAATAATACAAAAGATAATAATCGATAAAGTGTGTAATAATCACAGTGATTTATGATAAGAATTAATTTATTTAAAATGTTTCACATGCTGTTCCTCGAGGCCCATAAAATGTGGAGTTTGAGCTTTGTACCATCACATAAACCTTATTCTTAATGCATTTGATTTCAATAGCTATAAGAATCCATGTAAATGATGGCATCGATTCTTCTCTCTTGATTGACTTTTGAATGTTTAGTTTAAAAAATCAAAAATCTTAACATTAAGGTTAAACAAAACCATGAAGGCGGGAATTCCTCTGACTTAATTGGAAAAGTGTAACAACACAAAACAGCTTCCCTGCCTTTAAACCTGTAAAATAGGTATATAAAACTTAAATATACAACTGTGATCTCTTATTTTTGTATTTATAAAATACATCCACAACAGACATACATCAAAGGTAAAATTAATAGTATCACTGATGATAATTTCATTTCAGATATTTAAAATATAACCACTATTTTGCTTAGCAGCTTAGCTTCTGCTCGATTTATAGCATAATTGGAAGTCAGTATTAAGTTCATTGAAGTATTTTCCTGTTAATTTTGCATGAAATGACCAGATCTGGGCTGGTTTTGCAATAATATCAGAAATGCAACATCTGTCATGTATCACCTCTGGAGTCCCATTTAATCACAGTATTTTTCTAGCTGTATAATTAGTGCTCAGATTACTGTCATAATATTCTCCACAAAGCTGAAGTCTTTGCCCTCATAACAAACAGACGTGGGGTCAAGTAAAGGTAAAACCTTTTCCTCGCTTAGTTTGGAAGTCTTAGCCAAGGTAACTCTCAGAATAAGTAYGGTGCCAGTGTACAAAATTAAGGTAGGAAATCAGAACATATTGTCTAGGCTTGAAAGAGCATCACCAGTTCCTCCCAAACAAGATACTGATTTTCTTTAATTTTATATTTTCAGTATGGCTTTTTTTTTTTCAATCAATGAGCACACAGGTTACATTCATGCTGTGCTCTGTCGGGTTTGATTTGGGTAAATTTTCATCATCAAAATCCTGACATGATCCTAAATAATGAATGGTAACTAGGAGGTGGGTATCATCAAACCAGTTACTGCTAAAGGAAATATAACTCCAAAGAAGGAGGGCCATCATCTGTAATTTATTCAATTCTAATTTTACCTACATTAAAACTAATTATAAATTATTATGTGCTGCAAATAAAAGATAATTGTGCATATATGCTGCAAATAAAAGATAATTGTGCACTGGATAAGATGTACCTTTAACGTCAGGTTTGGTTTTGCTTCTCTCAGCCCCCTGAAGTAGCTCTATCAATAAGTGCTTTCATTAGTGTTGCAGGAGAGTAGTGATTAAAGTTAATACAGTAATGATATTCTGAAAAGTTGATATTTTCCATTAATATCTATTCCATTAATATCCATCTGGTGATATGAAAGTAGATAGAGAGCAACTCAGCTTGGCTTAGTTTTCTAACACAAGCTGTTAGGTTTCCTCACTTCATGAGCAACTGCTACTTTCCATATACCCTGCTGAGTTAGCACAGTTATGTGATAATGATTCCTGGGATTTTTTTGTCCTGAGGTTTTTGAGTRATTTGCTATTTTCTGAATAACAAATTGCTAAATTTTGTTTTTAAAATAACTTATCTGCTGGATAGTTTACTTGGCTGGCATGAAATAGCGCATTAATAATAAATAATAAATAAATGGCATTTAACAGTATATTAAAAACTGTCTGAACAAAAATAGAATACAGTCTACAGATTGAGTATGAGTTTAGGTAAAACCAGCTGCAGAAAGGAAGTTACAAAAATGGAATGCCTTTGTTTAGATAAAATTACTATAAAATAAGAAAGATGGCAAGTTTATGCAGCTGAAATCTGATGAAATTCAGGAGACCAGATTTGTGAAGAGCACATGGGTGTGAAAGATCTTGTGARGGGCTAGTGAAATGAAGAAGCTCCATCTCATGCTTAGTCTTAAAATYTTTAGGAACATGGAACTTCACATCTGGATACATTCAGACTTTCTGCTCTGTGACGTTTTCCAAAACAATTTTCTCTTTTTTATTTGGCTGAGGGAATGTGCCCTTCCGAGTCTGACTTTCTGCTGCTATTTGGTTGATTGCATTTCTCTTATAATAGGAGACAGCATCGTAATGGTGAATTTCAGTACTGTATAGCAACCAAGTGCTTCTGAAGTCTTTTCCTTTGAAGTATAACTCATTTGTGGCTTTAACAGGAATTAAAAAGTGCATATTTTGGGTGAGCTGTAAACCAGTGCTATGGAATACATTACATATGGAAAAACACGGTCATCTAGTCAGAATTCTTAAAAGAAGGGTTAGCAAAACCCACTTTACAGAAAGAATGGATGTGAGTGATGTCTGCAGGCATGTGCCTATGTATATGCACACTACTTTATGTTGTGTTGTTTGGTTCTGTTTCAGACCATTTCAAAGATTAGTTCAAGATACAATTTACAGTCATAACAATCCTGTTCCTTTCAGTGATGTCCACACCTTATCTGGGATGCAAGAAGAATACAGTGYTTTATTTTTTCTGTTGTATCCTAATAGCCTCCAGCTGCAACCCCCCACCCAGTGCAATGAAGAAGAARACTCTAACGTGGTAGTGCAGGGTATAAAATTCAGAGAAAAGTAAAATTTTTCTTTTTTACTCTAAAGTTTGCGAGTTGTTCACTGCAGAGTAAAAGGGTAAAAATTACGCATTTGGTTTATACACCTGCTAGTAAAAGTCAATGCATATAATCCCCAAGTAGGATATTTTGTGTTATTCTTAAGGCATGCCTTCAGTTCAGATGCACACCCTCACAGTCCAAAAAACAGRGATTTAATAACGTTCCATTTTTCAAGAAAAGTCTCTTTTTTTTTAGCCAGGCAAGACAGGGAGGAGGAATTTAATGCCATCTGAAATACATAACGTTAATAAAGATTTTAAGCCAGGCCAGCTGGCTGCAGATCAAAGATAGCAGAGGAAAGGCAGCCAGCCCTCCCATAAAAGCTGCCTTTCTGTTGTGGGTGAGTGAGTGTGGCTGCTAGCCCTGAGGTGGGCTTGGGGCTGCAGCTGCCCTGCTATGGAACTGGGTGCATCCTGCCATGGGACCTTGGGACTTCTGCCTTCTGAGCTGGTCTGGTCTGGTCTGGTCTGGTCTGGTCCATCTGCAAATAGGCTGCCCAGAGAGGTTGTGGAGTCTCCTTCTTTGGAGATCTTCAAACCCGCTTGGACGCAGCCCTGTGCCCCGTGCTCTGGGTGACCCTGTGTGTGCAGGGGGTTGGACTAGATGACCTCTGAGGTCCCTTCCAACCTTAAGCATTCTATGATTCTCAATACCTACATGTGATGTGCAATTATGCTTGTGTGCTCCATGCAGCATCAGGAAGGAATCTATATGGATTTGAGATTTCTGAGTATGTAAATAGGCGTTGTGCTTAGAGTACAAATCTGACCCTTAATCCCAGGGTTTTCCTGACTACTTTTAAAAACAGTATTACCTTTGTGGTGAAAGTGTTCTAAAGGAAGTTATCATCTCTTCAGCATCTGCCAAGGGAGCTGTTTAACCCAGGCCTTTTACTGTGAGGCTTTTTACTTCATATGACRCATGTTGGATTACCAATCTAACTTCCTTTGGGCCATTTCTGAAAAATAAATTAACTAATTAAAGAGAGAGGATCTCATCTTTTCCACCCTACTGAGRCAATTTTTAATAAATAAATAAATAGATAAATATCATCACACAGGTCTGTGTTTTTTCTGCCCTTGGCTTTGGCCCTTCAGAGGTTGAGGCTGCGCAGAAGCTCTGGGGAGGCAGCTGGAAGGCAACAAGCCCCAGGTGCTGGTGCAGGCCGGGCCCTTCATGTGGGTGGCACCCGCTGCTGTGCAGCCATGGGACGAAGGAGCCTGCACATGAGAGCCAGATAGCACCCACATAGTGGTTAATGTGGAACAATTTGGGTGCTTTATGTCCAGAAAGGTTGGAGGGTGTTGAAGGGCCCAGAGAGTTGCAGCTGTAAAATGGTGCCCAGCAGCCTGGAGGAGGTAAGGGGGAAAGGAACTGCTATAGGCAGAAACCTCTGACTCTTTCTCTGTAGGTAAAAGTGTAAAACAGTGGCTATAGAAAGGACAAAAAAAGCATGCGGGGGGGAAAAAAAGGTTTAGGAGGCAGAGGAAGTGAAGGACATCTGCTTCAATTGCTTTGCTCTGCCCTGATAACACAAAACAGATGTATTAAATCCAAACGTGGCTAATTTTGTCCTGCTTGGCTGCTGCCTTTTTGTTCCAGATTCATTGCAAAAGGCTGATAATGTAAGGTATAAAATCTGCAACTTCCAAGCAGAACAAAGTAGGTTCTTAGTGTTTTCAGAACTCCTCTGGATAAGGCTGCTTTTACACTGTGTTTTCTGTGGAAAAACTCAAAATCCACAATATGACATAGTGCACAAAGAACATGGCATTCAGAAATTGCCGAGTGCTGTCGATGCCAAACACCAGTGCCACGGAGGCTTCCAGTTAAAATAACAACAGCYCCCGTTGGTAGATCCACTCACAAGGGCGCTTGGTACCAGAAAGATGGCCAAGCAGCTGAAGGCACTGCAATGCTCATGGAAAAAACAAAACATTGTAATTCTTTAAAATAACAATATAAACTCCTAAGTGACAGAAATGCCGAGGAAGTGGCTGAATCTCATCTGTTYTCATTGCATAAGTGTTGTGTGCTCTCCGTAAAAACAGGATTTGTGAACTATTGTCCTTGTAAAAATATTTGGATTTCTTTCACTATCACCTCAACTTGGGGCTTTAAATGCTTGATTTAGGAGTAATCAAAACATATTTTAATCTGGGAATATATACAGYGTGTTTTGTTCTTAGTATATGAATATATGCAATTTTAATTAACTTATCAAACCGGTAAGGTTCAAACTTAAAAGAAACTGGGCTTTTCCAGTTCATGACCTAAAGTGTTTCCTCTTTGTGTTTGGAGACATACTGAAAATAAAATCTCCAGACAAAAAACATCCCAAGATCGACCTGACGTATCTTTGCAATACGTCTTTGAACTGCCCAATGTAAATACCTAAAGAAAAAAATGTAATATTGCAAAGACAGTCTTGAACCAGGCGCCTTCTCATGATGGAGTTTTTACTTCATAACACTAGAGGCAGAAGTAAATCACATTCTACAAATGCAATTTATATGGGTGTGTGTTAATCTTGAAGGTAATCCATCAATGTTGGGGGAAAATGCTAGAGGCTGGATGCAGAGGAAATACTATCATCACTTCAAAAGAAACCAAATGAATTGTTAATATCTTGCTAGCTTAGATCGTATCACAAATTGGTAACAAGATCTCGGAGTATACACACAAGGAAGATACAGAAAAGACAAACAGGCTATAAAAGTCTTGGAAATTTATTAGATAATATCAAGGCTAAAACTCTAAACATAAATTAATCCTATGATAATATTTATTTAGTGTGTCTTATTAAATTTCTAACACGAGATTAGCTTTTTTTTTTATTTATATATGTTAATTTTTCCCAGTAGAGTTTTTAGGCTTTTATGTGTACAATTTCATTGTGACCTGACCAGACAGCATGAGATTATTGTGATGTTCAGTAAATGGTACAAATCAGATCTGTGGTCAAAATGTTAGAAACTTCTCATGGTGATAGTGTGGGGTTGTGGCTGCTCTTGAAGGGGCACTGAATAATGTAGTTAAATACCGCACTGGTAATATTTGTGTTTTCTAGAAGAAGTGTTTGCCYACAAACTTGACCTGTTGTGTCATGCCTCAACATGGCTTTGAGCAATATTTTGCCACCTCTTCACTTCAGCAGAGTCTTCTCCAATGTTCTCAATTTGCTACTAAGCACTAAGCAAGCTTACAGTTATTTGGCAGAATAAGTCAAAAAGTTTACTCAGGGAAAACTTCAGATTTATCCAAATAACTACTTTATTTTTTCTTTTTTTTCTCTCTCTTCCTCTTCATGTAAAACACCTRCTCTCTCTCCAGTCTGCACTTAGTAAGAAAAAAAAAAAAAGAGAGAGATTTTAACATATCCAATCATCACTACTCCTTTCATGCTGGTTAATTTACTTGTGTTTTTCTCCCTTAAATAAAGCATAAAATTTATGTTGATTAGCCTTTTCAGTGCTCTGTTTCCGAGTGAAGCTGATAGAAACATACRTAAATCATGCTAGAGGCCCTTGTGGGAACCTAGTTCTAGAAGCTGTACRACTACTCTCCCCTATTGCAGTGTTGCTGTGTGGCGTACACAGCAGGTAAAATGGTGTGAGGAGGTCATGTCTTCTTTGTGACCACTCATTTGCAGCTTCAGACTTCTGTGTCCCAGCAAATTAGATGAAATAATTGCTCCAAATTTTGCAAACTTGAGACAAAAATTTAGTCTCAGTTAAAATGAAGACAGACGTAGTTGGGATGCTGTGTTTTCAGTCTGAGGGAATGTGCAACTTTGCTCCCGGTGCTGATTGCTCTGTTGTTTTCTGTTATTTTCACATCAGACTCGTTCCTACCTCAGTTCAGGTTCACCAGGAGGTACGGCAGCTTTGTAGGCTTTCAGCAAGCCAGTCCAAAACATCATGTACTAATGAGAAGTGAAGTGCACAACTAGTTGCCTTGTGTTTGTCTGTATAACATATTTTCATAACTGCTATAGTATAATAGGTTTGTATTCCAGCTTTTCTAAGKCTTAGCTAAATAATCTTCAATCAGCTCTGCCATCAGCAGTTGAGAACATATAAAGCATATTTTATATGACCATCTTATCTATATAGTTCCTTTAATTCTAGTGGAAATTATTTCATTCATGTTTTGCAGATCATCAGAGCAGTTTTTAAAAGCCTGCATCCTAACTAAATAGAGAAATTTATGTAGAGCTTGCAAAGCAGATTATTGCCTATAAAAATTGTCTGCTTTGGGCTTTTATTCTCCCTACTTCTTGGGCACAATGGTACAATAATAACAATAATAATCAGTTTTGTTTCTMTTTCTCAAAAGGATTTATAAAAATATTATTTGAAAGCACTTAATGGAATTTCCTTATTTTGCAATTTCCTATTGTGGAAATTCGTAAAGAAAGTGATGGGCAATTTCATGCTCCTGAGCCTTGAGACAGACTAGTTGGCTAGCCTAAGTGCTGACTATACATAAAAGGATAAGGGAGGAAGCAGCTCTTTAGTTCATGTAAGGTCTTGCTTTAACTTGACATTTTCAGGAACTCACCTGTTTCCACTGGCTACAAATGGGATATAACGAGAGAGGCTGGGTAAACTAAGTCTTTAAGACTGGGATGACTCGTTGCTCTTCTCTCTTCCGGTTGGAAGATCTATATTGCTGATAGAGTTAGCTATTTTAATGGAAGTATATTAAATACTTACATAAAATGTATTCTTGGCAGCAAGTAACTTTCTTTTCATGATCAATTGATGGTATAAGAGAAGGGACCTTCCCTCCTCCCTCAAAAAAAAAAAGTCTATTGTTCAGTATACTTTGTTAAATACAGAGATAGAGAGCTTTACTATTCTTTACAAGGAATGTCCTTTTAGATGTAGCAATTGTATGCTCTGTTCCTTAGGAGGTGAGAGAAGATCGGGATCGGTCACGCCTGGACTCCATGGTGCTGTTAATTATGAAACTGGACCAGCTCGATCAGGATATTGAAAACGCTCTCAGTGCCAGCTCTTCCCCATCCAGCACCCCAACCTACAAGCGGAGGCATATACCTGTGAGCAAGCTTGCTTAATCTCTCTTACTTTTCTAAGCAGAATCTTCCCTATCTTCTGTTTTCCATTCATTGTGTTTTTAAAGTTTGATTTTAGACCAGAAGTTATTTTTGTAAAGAAATAACTTTTTCTTTTTTTGTGAAGAAAAAAGTGTGTTGCTCCTTAATTATATATGATTTAAGGACAGTAAGTGGTGGTATCCATCAGATCCTTTCGGCATCCTTTCGTAGATGAGAGTGTCAGAGGTTCTCCAGTAAAAGAAAAGGTGATGAACAATGTTCAGAAAATGTCTGGCTTTCTTMTTACCACTTACTGTAAGTACAGAATCAGCACGGAGTCAGGATCACACCAGTCTCCGGGCATATGTGCATGTGTCATTAAATAGTTATGACTGCAAGTATGAGCTACAGGTCTTGTTTTTCTGCTAAAGGTAGGGTTCAGGTTGGTTGGTTGGTTGGTTTTTGCAGAGACATATTTAAGAAATATTCTGTCATGTGAAATAAAGCTCTGGGAGTATCCTGTGCATTTATTTAGATCATAGGCCCCTTTGCTGAGAGTAGTGAAAAGGCAGAGTATGCAGTTCACAAACAATTTTTTTGTGTGTTTACATATAAAGCTGTGAAGAACATGAAGTGACTGAGCCAAGGTGCTTTCATACAGACTTCTTATTAATTTAAACAATA
The DNA here is from genome assembly GCF_003342845.1 of Nothoprocta perdicaria. NCBI lineage: Eukaryota > Metazoa > Chordata > Aves > Tinamiformes > Tinamidae > Nothoprocta > Nothoprocta perdicaria. The sequence continues at coordinate 3,567,684 of NW_020454427.1, read as the reverse complement.
TTAAATTTACAGTAGTTTTGGTCAACTGAAGAATATATGATAGCCTTATTTTTAAAGGATACAATTATATTTTAATCCAGCTGTTTTTTTTGCTAGATATTTGTCGCAATTTATATGTTAGTGGTATTGTCTCCCGCTCTCATCATAAACAGTAAATCAAGCACACACTSTATTTTTAAATTCCTATCTTCCTCAAAAATAAATCATCCTATTTTTCCTCTTCTTCCTCCTTTCCAAAAGAGGAACGCAACCGTCCCATAAAAAACAGGGCACTTTTACCACCGAATGTTGGTTCTGGTTAGTCTTTGCTGGTCCTACAAGCTCAGGAGTTGTACCTCTGAATTGTATAAGCTGCTGCCTGGTGAGGTCACTTCAGCTGTATAACAGTTTACAGATGTTCGTGAGCTCACAGTGCTGCCGGAGACAGAAGGTGGGAGCGCACAGGAAATACTGAACATCACAGAAAAATGTCAGGCTTCTGCAGCCCTGAACTGATTCTTCTTACCTTGCATTCTGCCATTTAGGCCCATTAGAGCTTTGATGTTGGTGATGATTTATAATTTCAGAACAGCAGCTAATGCAAACCACCACAAGCGGGAGAATGGCTAGGGAACAGAAAAGAATCCTTCTCTATCGCTCTATCTCTATCTATATAGTGTATAAACCTATGTTATTTTAGAAGAACTTAATTTTTATTTTGTATTCATATGTACTAGATTTTTTTTTTTTTTTAAACAGGATGTTGAATCTGGTTCTGAAAGTGGAGTGGATGTTGCTTCAGTAAATCACTCGCAAACAAGCTTGTCTCCTAATATTCATGCTCCTGACCTAGGATCTTCCTGTTCAGTTGCCAGTGCTGGAGCTAAACCAAAAGCTGGGGTGAGTACAAAGAATTTTTTTTTCTTTGTTTCACAGCAATCATGATATCAGTCTGGAATTGAAATAAAAATATTTTCTACTATTCACTATAGTGGGTTGTAAGTGTGTGTGTGTGATGCTGGAAAAAACAGACTAATAAAGCTTTTTGTCTTAAATGCCTTTTGAGTGGCAGAGAATCTGTAAGCAAAGTACAAGTTTGACATTTATGATCAGCTGATCATTGGAATTAGGTTAAGTTTTCGTGTGAAAAGATAAACTTTAATGGACTCATTTGATTTTACTTCTGAAGGTAAGATTACCTGCAGTGGTAAGTACCGTTCCACTGTGAGTGAAATGGCAGGAAGCTGAGTATTGAAATCTGCTTAGATGCATGATACTGCCTTCTGATCTGTACACKCAAATTGAATAGCATGGCAAGCAGTTCCCAATCCTGGTTATTCCCATTGAAGGGCCAAATTTGGCCAATAGCTTCACTTGCTTAACATGAGAGGGGAGCCGTAGAGCAGACAGACTTTTTGTAGCAGGGGAGATAAAGTCAGAGAGTTCAAAAACGACATGGAGCTCAGCATTTTTGATTGCTGTTGCCCAGCTGCTGCAAAMGTGCTAAGCATTCTTTTCTGAACACTGCTGCCAGCCATGGACAGTATACCTGAAAGGTGGCATCTTTATTATGCAGTCTTCCAGGTACTATATTCTATTCTGCTATTTCAGTGAAATACTTGTAAGCTGCYAGGGGGATCTTACTTCTCTTTCACTATGTATTTAATCCATGTTTCTGTATTTTGCATCACTGACTTACACAAGAAATCTGGCTATGTAATGATCACTTTGCAGATGAGAGGCAATGGAGCTCCCATCCTTCTGTATTTATCGATAGCTATTTATCTATATCTCTATGTCTATCTTTATCTCTAAGGTGGTTTTTTTTTTTTTTTTTGTCAGTGTTTATCTACTGAAGAATCTTTAGCACTTCAACTGTCAGCACATGACACACTTTGTGTTCTCTCTTGTTCTTGCTTTTTTCACTCTGTCACAAACTAGAGATATCAAGACTCTTCCAAGCTTTGCCTAGGCTTACATGTCTTCTAGTTACTACCATTCCAGTSAGTTCACCCATTTAGTTGCTGCTGGTAACTGGACCAGCTGAAAAGCTGGAATGAAATATTAAAATATTAAAATATAAATTGTGATTAGTATAAAGGTACATGTTTATAAGAAGTTTTATGAAAAGTAAAATGAAGAGGCAAACTGTCATTTTCTGCACTGCAATAGCAAGTTAACTAATGTCTTCGATTGAGGCAGTAACACAAGTTCTAATAAACATTTACATTTAGGATTGTTACTTGTACAAAAATAAATTCACTCACAATCTATCATCAGTGCATAACTATAGCAAGTAGAGAGCTCTGCACTCTGTCATTGCATACAATGCAGCACAAATTCTCAAATAAGCACGTATGTTACGCTAGAAGATATCCCACTTAGCCAGCTCCTGAGAAGAACAAAGACGCTCTCTAAGGTATTTTTACATCCTTTTAAAATGTGAATTTCACTACTAATATTTGGGGAACTCTGGCTTTCCAGTAATATGGGTCACTTGGTTTGGAGTGAGATACAACATGTTAATTTACCTTTCAGAAGTATTCTTTGATGTTGTATGTGAGATATATATATATATATATATATATCATACTGTATAGCATGCTGAGCATCTCTTAGAATATGCTTTGTGATATACTTTTTAATGGAAACATCTTTGTAAAGTTGTTGTTGTTGTTATTTTTCACCTTGTAGAGTAACTATTAATATTCAATAATCTCTATTTAGTGGTGAGTTCCTACTCAGATCCCCTGTCCTCTTTCCTTGACACTTTTGAAAAATGAAATTAAATTTCTTTCAAACTCAAAATCTGTCCTAAGATTTTGTAGATTRTCACACTCTGTAGCACAATTTGGGATGGGATCTTTTTAGCAGTTATTTTGAGATAAAGACTGAATGTTCACTCTTCCCATAAGTATGTTAAGTACAGTGTCCATCATTTTTGCTCAATGGAACGTAGATCTTCAAATTGTGGGGGGGAAAAAAACACTCTCTTAGATATGTTCCAATGCTTTTGGCTTTGTCCTCTCAGGTGGGGTTGCCTGTGCCCTCTTCTGATCTATAAAGTGAGAGCTGATGTGCTCTGTGGCTTCAGCTGTTCTACTTCAGCCRTCTCTCTGCCTGCTCACAGGGAAACTTGATTTGAAGGAGAAAATAATCCTCAGCTCTAAGTGCTGTGTATCTGTAGCCCTGCTGTTTATCTAGTCTGCCTAGCTGAAGACTACTAGGTGCTTGCCTGGAATCCTGTGTAGCCGTAGAAAAGAAGTGCCTCTGTCCTTCTGGTCGTTTAATGTTGGGCACTATTAGCACGAAAGTTTGGAAAGGGTCTCCTTGAAGCCAGAATAGATATCAGGGATAATTCTGTACAGATGATTTCTTTATAGAGATCATCTGTAAATACCCTCAAAATACAGAGTCCTACTTTAAAGGAGACATTTGTTAGCAGCTATTTTTTTTGTKGTAGTAACTGATATAGGAAKAGCCTTAGCTGCATTACCAAACAGCTTTTTAGAGGTGGTTGTTTCAAACATTTTACTTCCTTTTTGGTGCAGTGCAACTGGATAATTTCAGYGATTCCAGATGCTTATTCTCCCAGGGCAACTTGTTTTGTTTATTAATAGTATGTAAACAAGAGTATGACTGCAATTAGTTATATTATGGAATGATATGTGGTATTTTTAAACAAACTATAGCAAGCTGTTGACTGTATCAAAAGTGCACTGTGCAAGCAAAACAAGACCTCATGTGGAGACTTGGGGGGAAAATGAATGATAAAGCAGAGACTTTGATATGGGTTCAAGTCTGGCCCCTGCTGTAGAACTTGTACAGCTACATAACTTCACAACACGTTATCTGACAGATAAGAAACTGTATAGACTACATAGACAATCTGTCCTTTCAAGATTATTAAGCCTTACATGGAGTTAGAATGAAATAAAGTTTCTAGTAAGGCTATAGTGTGCTGGAATATCTCTAAGTAGAATGTGGCATGTTAATCCTAATGGAAATGATTTATCTCTCAGTTTATGGAAAAAGATGATATTTTACATTTTTGTTAGTAGATTTTGTAAAATGTTAAATAAGTTTTTCAGTTGCAGCGATATTCAAAATTCAGTATCAATTGTCATTTGTCTTGCACAGTAATAGTAGATTTCATTTTATGGAAAGAGGACTGAATTTCCTATATATAATGTGTATGTCTGAGTATGYATGTGTACAAATTATTTTAACATCTCATAAAAAACTTCATTTATGGACAGATGATTCTTGTTCGATTCCTAACATATATGCCTATGTTACTTATGTATACATTAATTTATATATATAAATATGTACCCCCCTGTAGTACTCCTTGCTAAATTTAGAAATAATAAGAAAGAACAGAATTCCCCTCAAAACAGTGTGTAACTTTCTGTTGTTGTGCATCATGCAAACSTTTAATTTGCAGAAGTAGATGATACTTGGGCCTATGAGAAATATGCTGTTGAATAATCTTCATCCTAAATTTAAAAACCTGTTAGAATAATATTTCATGCTCAAGGCAGAATAGTATGATGTGGGCATTAGAGCATACACCTGCCATGTTATATAGGATCATATAGTAACAAACAWGTTTTTAGCATCTTTGTATTACTAAAGTATGGAGTAAAGCCTGTTTCTGCTTCTATAATTAGCGCATCTCTATGTTCTGTTTTTTATTCACCAGTCTCCAAAATAGACAATGATTTTTGAATATTAACTACACACATGGCAAGCACAAGTCACATGGGAGTTGAAATCAGCTTAAAAAAATACAAAATCAACAGGCCTTTGCCCCAGTGGTCATGAGAAACATGGAGAAATAGGAGTGTCTGGTCTGGATTTGGATTGCAAGGAATGTAAATATCCTATATGTCATTGCTTTCTACAAACTAACGCTGCACATTTGGACACTTAGGACATTGTTCAACAATAAAAACCAGAAATGATTGAGTTTTAAATTTGGCTTGATTATTATAAAAACAATATGTGGTACAGAGCTCTAGGATGCATTTTAATAACAAAGGGTAGGTTACAATAATAGCCTTGTCCGGTGATCAGTTGAAAAGTTACCTTGTTAGGAAACAGAAAGCTTCAATCAATTATCATTGTTGGATTATTTTTGGACAGTAGCAAGTAGTGGGCAAATCTTTTGTCTTTCTTTTTTCACAATTTGCTTTGTGATACTTATGTATTTTCTGCTCAGGTGGAGGAAAAGGACGAAAAAAAGAAAAAAAATGCTGTAAATACTTTCTACTGCTTTTCTTGGCAGTCCTGTCCTTTCTGCTTCATCAGTGTTCAGCTTACCTTAATCACATGTACAATTGTAATCAAAAATCTATTAGCACTGGAATAGCTGGTATCAAGAAGATTGTTTCTCAGATTAGCTGTAACAACCCATTTAAAATGCATTCAYTTCTCAAAGTGATTTTAGGCCCTGATTATTCCTGTAAATACAAAATGACCTAGTCCAGCCAAGCACTAGAACAGGTTCAGGTGTAGCCACTGATTTCAGTGTCCTGCATAAGCTCCTGGATCCGCTTTCACAAATCTTGTTACAAGGAGAGAAGGATGGATTGTTTAGATGACAGTTCTGCAAACCATTCACCCAAGGGTATTAAAATAATGTAGCCTTTCACATGTATTTTTAATGACTACCGTATTTTAAAATTTGAACTGTTTAGTCAAAGCCAAGTCATTCTGTGATTTGTAGATAGCAAAAATTGCGTTCAGGTTTCCTTCTGCTTTATGGCACTGTGCTGAAAGTTATGAAATTAAACTGTAAATACATAAAAGAGGTACAAGAAAGTCTCCATYTCAGAACCAAATATTCATATAGGAGGTCAGCAACTGCTTGAAGTGCTTATGCATCCCACTATGTTTTTTTATCTGTTGAATTTGGGGAACTGTGAAGTGTTCATTCATAYACACGTGCAGAGTATTTCAGTGAAATTGTGCAGGTTGATTTTCCATGGTTACACTCCAGAAAACTGATCCTRTTTTGGTCTCACTGAATCATGCCTTTATTTAAAATGAGATAAATAATCCGTATGCTGATATGGAGCAGAGGAKTGCTGAGTGAGATGAATAACAGTTTATTAAAACACTGAGGTGTGTGTGTTTTTGTTTTTTAAGATTTTGCCGGTATTAGGACATTCTTGAGTTCTTTCTCTTTCAGGCAAATTGAGAAGTCATCCTTGTATCATAAAGGGGAGAGATTCTTATTATGAATTTGAATCAAAAATACTCAGTCCAGTTATGACATCCTCGAATGGGGACAATGTCACTATCTTTCTCTCTCAGTAACAATTGCTGAGGGACTAAAGTACACAGAAATTCATGCACAATAAAATGATTGCCCTTTTGTGTAGCTGCAGTGTCGCGTAGGAAATGCGCGTATTAAGCCACGCACTTTTGTTCCCAAGTTTGGGAACCRAAATAAATATTCTCGCTTGCATGGTGCTAAGCCTAAAGAGCACTCCGTGCTTTCCAAGATGTGAAGGGTTATGTAAGGTGCGTGCACTTTTTTACATCAGCAAAAGGGAGCTGCATTTTTGCCTCTCCTTGCAAACCATTTATAGCGGCTGTGCTTATATACACAGSCTTTTCCATGCCTTCCTCCTTTCTGCAGTGCTGCTGACATGGTAACGTTGTTTTCTAGCTGTCTGGTTATGTACAAAAATGGTTTGTATAAATGGAAGGAAAAGTTAGGACTTCTTTAGCAGTAACATTCCTAACTGGACTATATATAGTAAAATATTAAGTGCGTTTATTCACTGTATGCTGCCACCTGGTGCCTAATTCTTGTAAAGGAAGGGTCCTGAGAAGGGGTGTCAGCATTTGCACTGCTTCAGTCACTCCTGCTGACTGCAATATTTTGTAACCAAATATATAGGCTGTGTCCTGTTTCAGAAACTTTTCATATTGTATGGGTGTATTTTAAATATTTCTAATATATGATATACTAAAGACTGATATTTTTCTATTGGAATGAAATTTTAATGAAAGTCTTAGMGGGATGAGGAAATTTTTAAAAATGCTACTGAAAAAAAATCCAACTAGTCCTAAATAGAATTGCTCTTACAGTAGTGGAGGAAACTACTCTTCACTACATTTGTGAATTTTTCAAAATTTTTGAAGAAATTTTGATAAGTCTCTTGAACAAGAATGCAAAACTTTTATAACAGACAGTGAATTTTAGGGTGGTCTTCCATTGGCACTACATTCAACATTCTGCCTTATCAGCCATAAGCTGAGTTTACAGACTGACAGCACTGAGGGCAGGCGTTCAGTCTTATTTATTAGATAAAAGTCTGTAAAAAAGCAAAAAGTAAAATTAGGTTTAGTAGCATTGTTCCCCTTTTTTATTGCAAGATAAGTTTAGTGCAGGTCTCTTCTTGCTGTTCTGTATGGGCTGAGTGGAATCCTAGATTTCCACCCTTTTTTTTAGGTTATTGAAATATATTTATATGTCAAGATAAAATTGTAACTCTCAATGCTTGGAAAGTTAAGCAGATGTGGCATTTATATCATCATATTTAAAGAAAAAAATTGGTAAAATATATCTATCAGCATGCAATCCATATTTTGCATCTCTAGGTTGCAGATTGCAGCACTGAGCTGCCTAATCCAGCTCAGAATTGCTACTGCATGCATGAACAAAAGAGGCAAATCTCTATATCGGTGTCAGTTAGAAGCCCATGAGTGGAAAACCGTTTTTTAAAAAGAAAAAAAAGGCATGAACTCAATGTTTTAGTGTTACACTGCAAAGAGAAAAATGGAGAAAAAACAAAAGTTCACTAAGCATAAAAATGCAGTTTCATTCAAGGCATCAAGGTGCTTGTAAATCTTTCGATAAATGCTTATTTAAATTATTTTAATGCAGAGATATATGCATCTGAATAGGGCTGCATTAGTTTTGGTATGCACCATTACTGGCAAAAAGATACGACCAGGGACAACAGTAGAAGTGAGGTGCACAGGGAGCAAATGCCTAGTGTTTGCAGTATATACATGCCCTATRGCTCCCACTGGGATTGCTGTGTCTTTATACACATCCTCTAATTACAGCAGGTCTTGGGCAGGGAGAGTGCACAAATTTATCCTGATTCAATACAACAATCATAGAATTCCATACAATTCTACATTATGCCCTTAATCCTAGACACCTGGGCACGTCTCTTACATAGAGGCTACTTCTTTGTACGGAATTGTATTCYGATAAATCTTGCCTGAGTGCTACCTACCTTCTCTGTGTTTCACGACTCATAGTAAATAGACTGAAAATAGAAATATTCCTATGTTTGTCTTTCCATCATGCTCAATAATATTCCAACAGGAATATTCCAGTCCAACAGGGGAGATCTCAAGCTTCAGAACGCAGGAAAGAAGTTTCCAAGAATTAAGAAGTGGAAAGATTGAGAGACAGCTACTTGGAAACTTGCTGCAGAAAGCTAGGTTGCAAATTTTCTGAGAACTGGGGCTAAGGAGCTTCAAAGTTGTGAAGGAACTTGAACTTTATGCCACTAGGAGATCAGAAGGTGACAAAATGCTGTGACTTTATTCATTACAACAGTGTTGCACAAGCGTTTCAACTAGGATAAACTGTCATTAGATGATGAATTGTAGCTCTATTTGAAACTTGCCGAAGGCGATTCCAGTTTTGATTTTGGATAGCTCTGTGAGGGAATCTATTGTTTCTATCGGACTCTGTGAGTGCTTTCTACATTTCACTAAGGATTAGTGTCATGGCACAGCAGTAGCTCAACCAAAGAGCACAAACTGAAAATCATCCAGGGGGCTGCGTAGGACCTTACCCCTCAGCAGCTGAAGAGAAGAGAGACCTCAGAGGGATTTGAAAAAGGAGAGCCATGTCTTAGCAGTTCATTTGTAACATAATGCTGGTTTAGGRAAGAGACTGTGTCCCAAACAAGCCCCCTTTTTCCTCTTTAGTGCACATTTCTACAAGGAGAGGGTTCAGATTTCCCAGCTTTCCCATGCTAGCSCTGCAGAGTGATGCCGAGTGGATAAGGTGCACTCACAGGATCACGATGGTGCTTGAGCTGCTCAGGAACTAGCAGGAAACACGTTTCTTGCAGCATTTTGCAGTGCTGGCCTCCAAAATTGTATTGTGACCAAGCAGTGCTACCAACTGTAAAGCTGTTTTTTCAGAAAGTTCTGGTATTCATAACCAGTTCAGAGCTCATTGGGACTTGGGCCCGTGTTGGAATGCTATAACATTTAAATGCTATTTACCTGAATGGTGAATGCAAGAACAGTTAGATACAGCATTTTTATTTTTTTGATGCCTTACTTCAGCATACTTATATTCTTGAATCTTTAAAGTACTTGTCTTTTTATTTATGTTATTTTGACTTTTCTACCTTTCTCACTAACCTGCCTATCCCTCAAAGCTTTCAAATTACTTCTTTCTTATATGCAGCTGGATAGAAGTCTGCCTGTGATTTGAACAAAGTGGAAGAGACATAAGCATTTATAGCAAAGATAGGTATTAGATATTTTACAGGCCATGGTCTGAAGATTAGTGCCTTTGGGGAAAAACTGTATCCCTAGTAAGTGTGGTTTATACTGTAAGTCTTGTTAGTACCAAATTCAGTCTGCACAAATTCATGTCTCCACTTGTAGCTGCAGTTATTTTAAGTGTCTTATCAGCTAAGTGAAATTTTCTGAATTTGCGATGCCTAAAATAATGTGCATTGAGCTGAGCAGAGAACATGCAAAACCTCAACAAAGAGAAGCAATAATAAAGGAGCAAGAAGCAACGTAATAGATAGATATGTCTTTTGATGAGAATTTCCTGTGAGTTTTATCTAAGAAAGAATTGCAGGCTTGAGTCCAAGGCAAGTTAGGGAGCACAAAAGGAGGGGACAAAGACACAGCAAAGGAAGGGAAGAAACAGCAGTGACAACAGCACAGTCTCTCCGTCAATAGACAGCACAGGAAAGTAGAAGTCCGTGCATGAAGAACAAGGCAAATTCATTTGTTTAAGCTTCTTGAAGGGGCCAAGAGGTAAGGGGGAGGCAGAGGGAAATAAAAAGTTGGTGATTTAAAGAAAAAAGAAAAAAGTAAGGAAATTGGGGGAAAAAGTGGGGGTTTGGGGTTTTGTTTGTTTGTCTTGCTTTTTATTTAAAAGGTAAATAGCAAATGATAGGACCTAAACTGTCGGGTCGGTCAAATCGTTTTGTTCACAGCAAATATCTAGATTGCTCTAGACTATCTTCTTTTCTGCTTAACAAATGGTGTTCTTTGCTCTTGGAAACAGTTTGAAAACGTGGCAGGAATAGTTTACATTACTGGAATGGAAGAAATCCATGTCTGCCTTTTCAAGCACTTTTCCAGACACAGACGTGCTGTGAGTGACATCATGGAAAACCATTTCTTCCTGCCCTTTACACACGCCTCTCTCGGAAGGCATTTGCTTGCTCTCTGGCTCTTGCTCTGGCACTCTAGCTCTTGCTCTCTGGCTCCACATTTTTACTTTTTTATACTTTTCTTTATTTCTTTTTTGTTTGTTTGTTTTTGTGTTTGTTTTTGGTCCTCGAAGCCAGCATGGAGGCAAGGGAATTGGTTAGCATCTCTGTTGAAAGAGTTTGGTTTGGGTTTTTTTCCTTTTTTTTTTTTTTTTTTTTTTATGCATAAAATTCCTCTCAGCGAGACATGCCACACATTCTGATCTCTCTCCTTCAGGCAGTTACACACTATTAAATATGGGGTTGGAAATGACACACGTCTGGAAGTATAGAAGTAAAACAGCCCTCAACTTTCTGTACTGCTCTATACAATGAAGGTGTTGTAAATTGTTAATTGAAAGGCATGGACTTCTAGTTGGTTGGGCTTTTTATAAATAGAAACTCTGCCTTCCAGTGTGTTGCCACATTTTATTTTCTTCAGATTAACTCTCATACTTTGAATCTTTCCATGTTCTAATACAGAAATCAGCAAYGTTTTTAGTGTGTGTGTCCCCTTCCCCTCACCCCCTACCAAAACAGAGCTTACTTGCTGAAATGTTGTTCTATTTACCTTATTTTACTAAGTTGTCTTTAGTATTTTTGTAGCATTGCTATTAGAAAAGAGACATAAAAACAAAATGACCGATATTGGTACTTGAGACATTCTCTGTATTCTGTTCCCCACCCTCAATAAATAGTAAAGTATTATTGTAAATTAAATGATATTGAATGTGTTGTGTAGAGATTAGAGCTCATGTACTGCAATACAGAAGGCAAAGAGGGTGTTGCTTAGAAAGGATAGCAGGGGGATTCTTCAGACTTCCAGAGTCATTATGAAGTTTCAGGTTCACACTCTGAGACCACAACGATGGCTGTGTGTGAACAGCACTGGACTACGTGGATTATTGTTCCATAATAGTTTGTTAGGGGAAGGGGAAAAAAAAAAACTGGCATGAGATGCAGCTCGTAGGGAATTTGGACTGGTTGATACTGAAGACTGAGGTGTTAAAATGGACTTGGATTCGATCTCAGAGGAGTGAAAACATTAGAATACAGAATTAATTCCTTAGCAGTCCAAGATGGTGTTAAATAGCAGCGCTATCTTTAGCAAGCTGCAGTGCCAAGGCCAACATAATCTATATTACAAGAGTATAGTTCCAGGCACAGTACGAGCCATGATAAGTAGATGTGAGAAAAGGTAGATGTTAAATATACTGTTGTTTCCCTAAAATGTGAGGAATTTCAAAGCACTCCAAAGATGTGAGAAAAGGTAGATGTCAAATATACTGTTGTTTCCCTAAAATGTGTGGAATTTCAAAGCACTCCAAATGATTGGCAAAGATACATTTCCTTAGAAGTCTGAAGAAACTTTAACATAAGAGAATAATGGTATGTAAAATTCAGTACTTAGTTCAAATGGCAGAGAGGTACGTGTAGAACTAAGCATAGATATTTCAACTGATCAGAAACAGTAAGTTTCTTTGCACAGGCTTAAGTAGTTGAGATACTGAATGATCAAAAAGTCCAGCAGTTTCTTATCACTTTGGAGAATTTGTGGGATGACAGGCATAAAATGGGTAAGCAAAAATGTGACAAGGAGGACTACAGCCAATTTAATATCCCATTTCTAMACTCTTAAAACTGAGCTATGTTGGCTCATTGCAGAGCTTTGCTGTGCAGTCACATGCAGTTGTTCTTTCTGGCTCTTCTATTGTTGCTTTGCCAGTACAAAAGCAGTTCGAGTAAGATCCAGTTTTGCTGTTGCCAACACTGAGTGATGTTTCGACATGCTTAGGGATTTCAGAGYGTTTTGAGACCTCTGTATTCTTAGGAGGGGAAAAAATATCTTTAATGGGTTTCTCACATTGTTTAGAAAATCCTGTGGCTAGTTTCATGGAATTATGGAAGAAGGGAAAATCAGAGCAGAAATCTTAGAAAATATGTGTGGAAAAATAAACATTTAAGAAGCAACTTAAAAAAATCAGAAGTTCTGCATACCCAGCAGTCTTCCTGCATTTCAGGAGGATGTGTAATTGTTCAGATTTCTTTGTTAATAGAGCTTTTCACCTACACTTTCTGAAAATTCCTTAAAGGACAGATTTTTTTAAAGCATTTAGACATTTAAAGGCAACTGTAGGCAGCTGCTGAGCCGAACAAATGCGGAGGATCTACCTACCAGTGCATGTTGCAGACTGCGTCTTGTGTGACCTCAAGCACTAAGCTGATTTCTAGGAAGGGAAACTCTGATAGTTTATCTGCTTGCGTTACCTCTGTGGCTGAACAGACTTCTCACTGAGCTTTATCCTCCTGAATCACTTTTGAAAATATCTTGAATGCTTGCCTATGTATTTACTGTAGATATGGAAAAGTGTAGCCTGAATTCCGTTCCTACGATCCTTCCTATATCAAAATGTTCTCCATTAACTGCCTCAGCTGTGGTCGCAGGAAGAAAGAAAAAATAAATTCTTCCTGTAATATATTACTTTGTCCTGAGAACTCAGAAAAGAGGGTAGGGAGGCAAGGAGCCGAGAGCAGATTCTGAAGTAGGTTACAATTAGGAATCTTACAGGTGAAGGTCAGAGGAGAAGCACGAGGACTATTTAGCTGTATCCGCTTAGGTTTACATCTCAAAGTACACTGCAAAGTGCTGTGGGTATCAGGTATTTGAATAGAGGAGGCTTTTCTCATTTTGAAATGAATTGCTTTTTTTCCAAGAAACTCAAACCAGCCTAATATTACACTTTATGAAGACTTTTGCAGCTTTTTTTGTGKKTTTTTTTTTTTTTAACATTTATCTTTCCTCCTTTACCCACCTGTATTTCCAAAGGTCTTTACGTAATCTGAGGCCACATGTTCTGAACGAAAAACTGCCAAGAAGAGGTCCAGAGAGTTTTATGTTCTCTGCCACGTACTTTTGAGGAAGAAAAACTTGTGACTTCTGTCMAATGCCTGGCTTCTGTTTTAAAAGCAAAGTGACTTTGTATCTGAAGTCACAGTTTGTAGACAACATGGACATTTGGGAGTCTGTGAGGTTAGATCTCTTAAGTGCTTTAGAAAATGGGTGGCTACTCTTCTTCTCCTCAATGTTCCCAGAAAAAAAAAAAAAAAAAAAAAAAAAAAGGATTTTTGTACTTTTTGCAATTACTTCTTTGTTTAATCTTTCTTAAATATGGAGTAATATATTCAAAGCATAGTTGTCTCAGTTACAGGCCATCTTGGCTGGAGTTTGTATATGCGTTGCCTGTTAGGTTGCAGATGGTTTTTCAAAGCAAACTGCAACCATAAAAAATCTCTGAAAATGAACCCTGCCCTATATAGTATTTGTAGATTTTTTTTTTAATGGGCCCATTAACACACCTATTGGAAATGCTTAGCTGATAGATGAGATGATTTGCCAAAGGAATTTTGAAGACCGAGAATATTTGAAGAGTGAGACCTTGAGTCACTGAAACAGAGCTGATGTGTCTTGTAACTTTATTTGGAATTTCACAATTCTTGCTAAACTGCAAGATAAGGGCCAAAAGCAACACAACAGCAGGAGCCTACTCAGAATGTGCCAAAGTTCATAGAGCAGTTGCCTGGGGCTGCAGTTTGCTGACCCCTAATCTCGCAGGGTCATCGGGGGCTTTGCTGCCAAGCGCTGCAGAACGTGAGTCTCCTCAGATCTCCCCTTGCTGTTTTGCAGGCTACTGGTAGCAGTGAAAGTTGGAATACGTGAATTCCAAGTCGGCGTTTCCTGAGTGTCAGGCTGCAAGCTTGCTCTTTGCACCCTCGTACTCGAGTAGCACGTGTGTTTCCTAATCCTAAACTTCCTGAATCCYTTGCAAATGGTATAGGCAGAGTTAATCGCAGCATATGAAGAAGATTCCTTAGAGTTAGGATACCTTTTACCCCTTCAATATTCTATATTTTCATTGGTGGACACCGTGTAAATAATTACACAATCCAAGTTTTCATTTTTTTGTTCAGTCGCAATGATAAGATTGTCAAGTCTCACTTGACTATTAACATATCTTTGGTGACGTAGTTGCAACGAGAATGCTAGGCTGCTCTGAAGTARGACGGTGAAAGATTGCCCTAAGGGAATAAATAGCATTTTAGACCCTAATCTTGTAGCAAACACAGCATGTAAACGTGCACAAAAGCATGCTTCAGGTCTGTGGCCCCGACTGGTACAGAGTACTAGTTGTTAGAAAATACTAACTAATTTAAGGATGAATTTAACTCTAATTTAAGACTAATTCAAGTCCTGGTAAAACAAAATCTATTTAATACACATTATTTTTTTCTGGGCCTTGTTATGGATTTGTGGTGCAGGTCTAATTCCCTGTGAGCCAGAGAAACGTTTGACTGCAGATCTCCCAGCACATAAAATGCAGAAATGWATTTCAAAAATTCTGCCACAGTTTTCAAAAGCTGCAGAATTTTCAGTGTTTCTCATAACCATTTTAGAAACAAAAGAGGCCATAGGATAAAGGAGCCATAGGAACGTACTGGCCTTGGGAAAAACTGTGTGCTGCAGAGGCAGAACATTTGGGAATCTTCAGAACTGAGTGATCCTCTTTGAGAGGAAACTGGAGGTGAGGGGAAAGGAAAAGATAACACTGTTTACTTTTCCTTTTTTCATGCTTTTCTCCAAATGAAAAGATGCAGCAGTTCATAAAGAAAAGAATCTGGTCATTGCTCAGTGAAAAAGTGTAATATCAAAAAAAGAAAGGAACCTACCTTTGAAAAGAACAAAGTTCCTTTTTGTGTGTATTTGCCTGTTCTTGTTGATTCTGTATATGTTTAGGATCAAAGTGCTTCAGAGGAATGTTCATAGGGTAACATTCACAGGTAAACCTGGAATACAGAGCTTGGATMCTTTCATGCCTTTTTTTTTTTTTAAATCATGACCCTCCTCATATACATCTGCTGAGCTAACTCGTTGGCTTTTCCCAATGCTGCCTTAATGTGTTCTTTCCTGGGATGTCTGCAAAATGTCTGATACCAGCTCAGACCCGGTTTTCGCAGACTCCTGCCAATCTCAAGGTATATTATCATTTTTCTTGTACTCCCCACATCAGTTTGTGTAGGGATTTTTGCTTTGTACTGATTGCATTCTTTTTGGTCNTTTTTTTTTTTTTTTTTTTTTTTTTTTTTTTTTTTTTTGTACTGTTTGTGCAGGATCTTTCACAATTAGGTTGTGCTCCAAGTCTGTGGCTCTTGATTACTCCAGTAATGTAAATAATGTTGTGACCACTTGAAAATAGGTTTGTAGAGTAGAAGTATGTCTCATGAAAAATAAATTTAAAATATTGCTAATAGCACTATTATTACTATATTTCTTTTAAATGGTGCAAATATGCCATTTAATTTCAGTAGCAGACCTCTTTCACGGAAGATTTCAGTCTAATCACCAAGGTAAAACAGGGCACATTACKAGACAGACAAAATTTACAGAATGGTTAATGGGTAAAGCATTTTTATCATTGTCTTACCCCTCATTGTAGGGGGCTAGGGACAGCATTTCAGAGGGAAAGGGAAGTTTACATTTATAAGTCTTCGGGGAAAAAAAGATGAGTTCGGAGAAACTTGAATGAAAGCATCTGCTTGGCAAATTTGGATTGAAAATCCCCAGCCTACCACAAGGGAAAGGTATAAAAAATYCCCTGAGGAAGATATATATGAGAGAGCATCTTTGTCATCCAGTAAAAGAAGTTCTACTGGAAGATAGAAACAAACAGACCAGTAGGGTCAAAAATCAATGTAAAGACCAGAAGCAGAGAAAGAAAGCACAGGAAGGAAGATGCTACTTAGCACCATGTTAGGTAAAATACACAGGTTGTGACTAATAATTCCCATATGAAATTAGTGGGTCTTGACAGTCTCTACAAATGAAGATGAAACTGGTTTTAGACAACAAGCACCATTTTGAAATGTGGAAAATGCAMAGTAAAAGTTTACTTCTAGGATATGAACAGATGCATCAGTASAGTTAGGTAAGTACAAATGAAGAACTGAGGAGGAAATTTAAGTGAAAGACTAATTGATACAAAATGAAGTGAAGATTTTTTTWAAAAAAATCTGCTTGTATTTTTTTCTAGTTTGACTTTTTTTTTTAATATTCTCTCCTAACTCTCTCTCCTAACTATTACATGTCACTGGCTGTTTATCATTAATCTGTGTGAATGAATTATACTTTTATCTTCTTTCAAAAAACACATAACATTGTTGACCTCCACTAGTAGATAATTCTTTAAGATTTACTGGAAGAAAAAAAAATAGAAGGGCCTGTTTCTACATTCCCTGCTGTCTTGTGGTCTGACATTGTTATTAGCCAATTCTACCCCAAAAATGCCATCAGTATCACCTTCCAGAATGCGAAAAGAACTCACTTCTCCCAACCAACTGATAAATCATCACAGCGTGTGAATCTGCGTGGAATACGTAACTTGTTCCATAAATGCATGGGAAATTCCGTCCTAATTCCCCTCCAGTTCTKTGTGGTTGTCTAATGTTCCCACCAGGCAGCAAGACCTAATATATCTTCTGTTGTTTTCACTGCTGCTGTAGCAGCTCAGCTCTATAAACCAGTAATTTCGCAGTTTGTGTGTTTTCTATTTCATGGGCTGTGTATTATAAACCGGGCCCAGTTGCAGCTCTGAGCTCTGCGGTGGCAGTTCAGGTGTTTGCAGAGCGTTTTCCACCGCTGTGTCCCACAGATCTGCTCTGACAGGCTCAGCATGCCCTAGGACTCGCTCTCACACAGCTGACGAGCCCTTTCACAAACCGTGCAGGAATCTTGCCATTAAAGGGCAGCATGGGAGAGCCGTGCCAGTTCTTTCTSAGACTCTCGTAATGCTTGACATGATCAACTGTTAATTAAAACTGTACTGATTCCGCTGCATTAAAAAACTGTTCTTCACCCAGAAGGTGAACTCATCTGTTAGGGAGAACAGCAGAGCATTTCACTGTAGTATTCCTGTTTTACTGCCGATTTTGGATTAAAATAATTTAAAACAGTTCAGTTGCTTCATTTGCAGTAATAGTTTATTACAAATTCTGTATAACATAAATGAAATCAAATCCATATAATAAGAATTTAAATAATCCTGGGAAAAAAATTATTTTCAAGCATTACAGTCTTGAGTTGATTAACAGATAATTTGATGATTAGGACCTAAGTCTGCTTACCAAAACCACAGGCTTCCCATTGATTTCTCTTAAGTTTAATGGGTGTTTGTGCTTACCAAGATTCTTGTGGTAGAGCTGGGACAGTGTTCAGGGTTGCATGGCAACATGCTCAGTGGTTATTCCTSGAAAATGTTATTTATCCATCATTAATTCAACTTAATTACATACATGCAGTTGGAATAAGGGTTAATTTGGTCACTTCTAGCCAAGTCTGACGCTTCATGAGAAGTGAATACTTTGATAACATATCATATCTCTCATTCCTGGTAAGCACTTAGAAATCAGCCCAAGAATAGAGAGCGGTTTGAAACTTCTATGTAGGAATGTAGAAAAGATATCTAACGGTTGGAAGGCTTTTAAGTCTTGCCAACAAAGGCATAAGAAAATTAATTTACTATAGTATACAACTGAAGTTCAACCTTGTAATAACATTCAGTTTCCTAGCAGAAGGATCCTTAGTTATTGATGCTGCTTACAAGAAGTAGTCATGGATTTAAATCATTGTAAGTCTCAAAATAAAATTAGCATAATGTATAGATAAGAAAGTTGGATTCATCCTTTCTGCTTTATGTTGAGAAAGTATAGGATGGTTGCAGAAGTCTCTCTTGTTCCAGGAATCTCCCTGCATAAGCATTTGTTTCTGAGAGAATGGGGAGATTAATATTGTCTGTCTTGAATCAGTGTGTTTCCAACTTTGTTTTATTTCTTCAATCAAATAACTTAAACTCCGTATTTCATCTGATCATCTCTAGGTATGAGAAAAGAATTATTTTCCCTGACTGGTCAGGCATATTCAGAGGACAAAGAACCAGCCATATTTACTCTGAAGCTTTTATCACTAGTGTAAGTAGGATATAGACAGTGAGGACCAGTGATGGTACCACCACTGTTGGTACCATGGTCTCCTCTCCTGTTTAACATACACTTTCAGTACCAAACCAATTTCAAAAGGACTCTTCAGACAAGATAGGCAGAAATGTTGAATTTTGTCCTATCATCTTAATATGAACTTACTGAACTAAATAATATTGTTCTTTGAGTCTGTCTGTCCAGCCAGCCAGTTTTTAACCCATCTCACTGCTTCCAAATGAGACTGCCTAGGGAGACAGAAGTCTAGAATGTCAAAAGTCCTACCAAAGACAAGACTTACAGCCAACTATAGTCATTGCTCTCTTGTCCACACAACTCCTGATTTTATCATGGGAGGCAGTAAGATTGGTCAAGAATTATCTGTTCTTAGTAAATCAGAGTAGTTTTTTATTGATTAATCTCCTGCAGCTCAYGTGTTTTCTATGATGTGCTCTGTGGTCTTTCCCTGGACTGCGGTGAGCCGACAAACTTACAGATCAAAGATTTTTTACCTTTTAAACTTGGATGTAAGTCTTTCTCTGACCATTGGGAATAACCCTGACTTGGCATGATCTTTCCTAAACAACAGTAGTCCAGTAAATTTAGCAGCCAGCTCTTTAAGCATGCTTGCATTGATTTATCTTAGCCTCACGTCTTGGTCTACGTGCAGTTTCTCTAAGTAGTCCCTAACCTGTTGGTTTCTCTCCTAAACCATGCTAAGCCAAGATGTCAGGGAGTGGGGCCTGCCTGTGAAAAGTGAATTAAAATGGCCTAGAAATATAAATAAATAAATAAATAAATAAATGAGCAAGCTGAAAAAAGTCTTGATACAATCTATCTGTAAGTTGTTTTATTTTTTCCCCTCACTGACTTTGGCATTTATTAGTAAAGGTTTTTTCTTTCAGTGGCTGCAAGTGATGGGTACCCTCCACTCCTTCCATCTCTTTAATTCTGAAGTCTAAACACAGCTGTAACATAGAACTTTCCTTCTATCTTGAAAGACGTTTTTGCAACTTGCTACAAATATAGTCTGTTCTTTCTTCTTCAGCTTCAGCATGCAAACCTTGAGCTGGCAAAGTCTTAAATACATGGGTGATCAAGATTGTTGCATTCTTCAATTGCTTCCTATAAGTAATAAACAAGTTTCCTAGTAAGAAGGATTGGTATAATGCTGGGTTTATGTTTGTTCATTTTGGGGAGGACTATTTGTTTTTAAGTAAAACATATTTCTGTTCACTTACTTCCAARACACAAGAAAGAATTTCTTCTTAAAAAAAACACTTTTCCTCTCAATAGAAGTGTGTAACTTAACAGAGCTAATGAGTAATGCCAATAAAGTTAAAGCATTGCGTTTATCCTAGTCATWTAATTCCTGTTACGATTATTTTTATATGAAATAGAGCTAATTTGTATGAAATCTACTTTGCCAGTCTGAAAACAATTTGCTTTCAAAAAGCACCTATTCTTTTCATGTAGTTAAACTGGATTTGTGGCTTTCTAGAGTTCTTTGCCCCTTAGTTAATGGCCAGGCATATTTTTAAATGCTTGTGAAATATTGATTCGAAGAGTTGAGTGCGAACATAAGATTCAGTCAGAAGTGTTTCTGTAGAAAATGTTTCGTACATGTAACAGTCCCTCTCAACTAAAATATGAAATAATTCAAACTCTCCTCAGGGGAATGATGTTGGTATGAAAGCCAAGAGTGTACTTGGACTCTTGTGTGCTGTTCCCCGCTGGAAAGTTTTGAAAGTTTACAAACTGTGAACTACATTTTTGTAATATGCCACACAAAGTTTGGGAAAGTTGAAACAATTCAGAAACAAACTCTGTAATGAGGGCATGATCCTGGGGAARTCAAAAAATGCCCAGTGCTCTACAGAATTGGACCCACTACTACTTTCAGAATCAATGTGAAAGCCTGAGCAAGATTTTCATGGGAATAGCGTGGGAACACAGAGATGTTGATGAGATTTCTTTGCTTAGTGCCTGCAGAAACCAAAAATAAAGTTCAAAACAAGATAAAGCAAACTGTCTTGAAAGAAGACCAGTTTTAGAACTCCTGTAAGTATAAGGATCTTAAAAGGCTGTTTTCATAGTAAATAGAGCAATTAGTAAAAGCACTGATATAAATTCTGCCTTTTAATGATAGACTCAGTAATCTTTTGTACATACAAATGCATGCACACACAAAGCAATGTCTTTAAAAACAGAATGGACACATTGCTCTTATGGGAGATTTCTTTGGTATCAGAAAGCAAGCTACAGAAATAGCATGCTAGATGATTTACTGTAAAGAATTTAGATATTAGGGAAAAAAAGTCTGTGTGTATATTCAAAAAAAAATCTTAACTGATTATAACGCTCTCTTTTAGTCATAATATGTAAAGTCTCTCAGAACAATCAAAATACTTTGCAGAATTCTATGTCTAGGTACCCCAAAGCACAAAAACATCTCACTGAATGGTAAAACACTGTTATTTGTTTTACCAGTGAGAAGACCGGATTGTTTCTAATATTTTTAACTGACACACAGGTTGTCCAACTAATATTCTTTCCTAGTGTCAGACCATAACTATCCCAAACGGAGTTGCTCTGAGAAAAGGTATAACTGGTTAATCAGTTAAAGGTATAACTCCTTAATCAGCCAGTAAACTCATCCTAACTTCTGTGTGCTGATCCTGACAGCAGGATGGAATTCTGTGTCCATTGCAGTCCATTGTGTCCAATGGCAAAACGTCCCTCCTCCTTCCCAGTCTTTTAAAACTTGTCAGCAACATGGAGAAAACTTCACAGAAACATGAGAATATCTGTGGGTTTCTGGGTTTTTATGATGTCAAAGATCATAGCCTGACAAATTCTACCTGGTAATAAAATCACATTTCTGTACAGAGATAAAAGATGTGTAGCATGTGTGGGGTCTGTGCATGTGGCTGTTCGTACAACTGTGGAGTAAGTTCAGACAATAYTGGACTGCAAGTTGTGTTGGTCATATCACAGACCCGGAGCAGTGCAGGTACAATAGTAGCCTGCATAGTTCCAGCTGAGAGAACTACATGGCAGATAAAATATATATTTATCTATCTTTATATTATTTATGTTATTCAAAACATGAGTGCTTGAAGACTAACCCAGTAGGAACCAGGGAGGGAGTGCTCAGATGAACTTGGATTAATTTCGGATCTCTTCCTCTAGAAGCTAGCGACCCAGAGAAAAGCAAGCTACCTATCCCTCACTCTGTAAGGTCACAGTAGCAGTGTCTGGTGAGTTTTAAGCTCACATTGCTCTGCTTATGTGTTGTAGGATGAAGAAATTAAGATTCCAAAAATGTGGTCAAATTAGCAAACAGGGTCCAAATAGCAAATTTCAGAGTTTTTTTACCCTCCATCTGCCTCCCCTGCTTCCCCAAAACTAGCAATTGTGTTGCTTTGTGCTTCTAATCTTCATCTTTTGATATAAAACTCAATGGAGGTGGTTTATATTAATCACTTGTTGGGTTATACTTCAAGAACACACATGGTAATTACTACATCTAGTTGAGTTGGCTGTAAACCACAAAAATACATTAACTTGGCACATACTCTCTTGTGATCACTTTGCCACCTTCCAAGCTTAGATGCTCAGGTTTCCACAATCTCACCACAGTGACTTGCCCACAGTAATTGCTTATTCTGTGTGACAAACTGCCTGCCCCTCTCCATCATCTCATGATTAGCATCAGTATGCTCTAACTCTTCAGCTTCCTGAGCAAAGAACGACAAACTACTTGTCTTTCTTGGGGTGAAGAACAAGAGTTGCTGCTTTGTTTAGTTTGAGGAAACCAGAAAGGAAAGGGTTTTTTTTGTTTTGTTTTGTTTTGTTTTGTTTTTTTTTGGTTTTAATTTCTCCTAATACATTTGAGCACTTCCAGGGAATTGCATAATTTCCAGTCTACATGTAAGAAATGTGGCTTTCATACATCACATGATTGAAGTAATTTTTAATTTAGATGAAACATGCAATRATTCTAAGGCTGTAAGTCTTACATAAAAAGAAATGAGAGAAGATGGAAATCAACAGTCTGCAGAATATTCTCAAGATATAAGGGTTTTAAGGCAAGATCACAATTGTAGATGCTGAGACAAATGGGAAACACAAGATTTTAATTATTTTTTACTGGTATCTTAGAGAGCGGAGTGCCCTTTGGTTCCCGAGTAGTTCAGCTTTGCCAGTGTTTCGGGTTTTATTGATGTGTTTGTTATTGTAAAAGGTTTTATAAGATAAACATTAGCCAAACAAATGACTTGTGAGCTTGTGAAAAAGCTCTGTATGTGTAAATGAACCCTAATAGAACCTCTGCTGATTGATGAAAAGCATGAACACCCTTGGAGCTGCTCCAGTTTTAGAGGTAGTGTCACATCTCAGCTTTTGTGTTAGCTTTCTAACTCGATGGTTTTTAGGGAAGATTTGCATGTGTTTGGCTGAACTAGAGGAAGCACATATTCTATTACTCCTAAAAGCTATATAAAGGTTCCTTTACATTAAACTAAAAATGAAATGACCTCTTTTTTTAAGTACTGTATGTCCACCTCAGTAATTAATGTGAAATTCAGATGGAAACAGAGTTCCTTATCTGTGGACTCCATAGAAAGTATCAGAAACAAGCTTATTTTCCACCTTTGTTTTTAAACTAAGTCCTAATATGAAAATATGGTAGGGTCCAAAAATTGCTCCTTAAAGACAAGAAGTTTAATTATCAGTAAGTATGATCCCCAAATTGTGTGATGGCAGCTCTCAGGGTATTTAAAAACTTGCAGGTTCTGCTCTGAAGACTCGGGCATCCCTGAGGAGAAGGGAATTAAAACTATATTTTTGGCCCAATTCTGCTTGATGTAAGGGGGTAGCTGCAAGCAGCTTGTTGTCACTATCTTAATCTATCTGTATGTGGTCCAGACAAGTATCAGAGCACTGAAAAGCTGATCCTGATCTGTGGAAAAGCTATCAGGAATCTATGTTTTGCATTCCTAGCAAGCGTAAAAATATACTAGCCGAATGATGGAGAGAGCACAGATGTCTATCTGAAGACTCCAATGATACAGAAGGGACAGTTCCTTCAAAAAAACATAATGCTTCATTTTTTCCCTCTCTGAGCTTTGAGGTCATGGGTTTTCAGGTGCCAGGTTTTGTTGTGCCCTTGCTCACTGGAATACAGAGCTCTCTGTCACTCAGCCCATTAATCCTTGCCCAGTGTTTGTATGTGGTGTTGCTGCCGCCTCCTTCCTTTCTTGTCAGTAGCTAAATAGATCGATCTTCTTGAAAGAGTTTTAGATGCTGGGGGTCTTTTGATCTTCCAAGCAGGAAGACAGCTCTGCATTTCAGTCTGCGTGGTTACAGCAGTTGTTTCTGGTCTCAAATCTATGCTTCTATTTAAAAACTAAGATAGAGCATTTATTTTTATGTTGCAGGCTTTGGAGACCAGCCTCTTTTCTGCTCCTAGTGCAGCTTTCTAGGAAAGGAACATGCTATTTTGTATTGTAAGCAAATCATTTCTGCTAAAGTTACAATTCACACTAAAATAGTTTTGCATAAAAGAAACATTCGCTAATTTGAGAGTTTAGATTTTTTATTGCATTTATTATTGCAATAATGATTTTTAATTCCAATATGTCATTACCAAAAAGTGCTTCCAAAAATGAGGTGGAAGATTTACAAGAGCTGGAGCCCAGCAGGAGTCACCAGACCACAGTTCTAAGGAAGAATGGATTTACTCTTTCATGTCCAATCCCAGTATAATAATGCTTATTCTGGAGTTTCGCTTTCATCGTGGACAGAGTTTCATGGGTGTATCAATCATCTCCTACCTGTTTTTCATTTAAGGGAAGGTAGAAAGCTGTGAGATTCTTTGTGAACTTAAGCCTTTGACAAGCCATTGTCAATTTATCAGTACTAACTTTTGTCTAATTATAGCTTTTCTTAAATATATTTCAGAAGAACATATGGAAATAATGAGTGTGTGAATATATAGGGCTAGTTTTGTATTCGTTGGCAAATTCAGTAAAAAACAAATTTGAAAGATAATAAATTGTATATAAAAAAAAGGGAAATGTTTGCAAATTAAGATGTATCAGATTACCAGAAGAGAAATTTCCCAATATGTCTATTCAAAAACGTTCCCGAGAAAGGATTGGAGAGCTAACAGTCTATTAGGGTGGAAACATTTTGCAAAATATCCATCATGATTGAGTGGCAGTATTGAAAATATGATTTGTGTGATGACAATTGCTTTTTATTGCCTATAATTCAAAAAAAAAAAAAACCAGCTTTAAATGGAGATGTTGGCACTCAGCCTCTATTGTACAAAAATTAGACAAGAAACCATATCATGTTCAAAAAATAGAAATGCAGACTCACTGCAGTTAATTTATCAGAAACTACAAAAATAAAAGGTGTTTCTGTATCCTCACTTCAGAAATTACATGTTACATGGACCTTAACAGTAATTTTCTCAATTTATGCAAATCTTTGCTGTCTCCTACRGCTCTTTGCACAAGAGACAATCATTATGCAGTTGTTAATGCTTTGCAAGCCCAAGGAAGCAAAAGGACAGCCACTTTAATTCATTTTTGACTTTGTCTGCAGGTTTAGGTGAAGTGTAAATATGTAGTTTTATATTACATTCTAGGAAGAGTCCATCCATCTCCAGGCCAGCCAGGACTTTCCCTTGCTCTTTACAATGGAAGTTTTGCAGTGTCCTCACTGCTGCCCCCAAAGACACTGAGACATCATTGCAGCTATTGCCTCTTCCTTTTGCAGCCAAGACACTGCAAACATCTACTTATCATCCTCTTTTTATTCTGGAAAGCTACTGTACATTTTGCTAACCTGTAGATTCCAAGAAAACTCTGAATTCTCACTGCTGTAGTGGAGGAGGGCGACTCTCTCTTTCCTCTTCCTTTAGTGAGGCACCATAGGCAAAGTTCAGTCCAGAATTATTTGTTCAACCATCCACTATCCGCTTCCTCCTCTGCTTAATAAACAGTCTTTTCTGTCAACACACCCAGAACAAATTTCTCATTATTGTCACTTGGAATTTTGGATTTTTTACAAATATGCTGCTTTTTCAGTTTAAAATACTAGTTCAGGAAAAGCTAGCTACATAGTTTTGGTCAAACAGAACTCCATTTGATCGATAATTTTCTTTAAGTTTTGATTCACCAGAACTCTCTTTCTGTTTCTAGATAGAAAACAGGATTTCACCTATCTTTTAATAAAATTAAAGAGGAATGATCATTTAACCCAATATCTCATGTAATCCTGAAACTGCAACTTTAAAGAAAAATGTCCTTCAAGCTTAGTATTTTTCATGGACTACACAGTTCTATTGGTAGAAGTTATATTTAGAGAACTACTTAGAATTTCCTATTTCAGAGGAAATCTGTTGTAATGCAGGAAGGATGCCTACAAAAATCTGAAAGATATAATTTCACATCAGCTTTTCTTAAATTACCATCACATTCTCTATTGTAAAACAAAATCACAGCACACAATACCTGGTTACCTGTCTGGAGTGATTTGCTCCCTGTTTTTCTTTTTTATTTTTTTTTTTCTCAGGTGGTGCTAAGAGCATGTACTATTAATATAACAGTGTGATTTTGGGGAGCATTTGCTAAAATCTGAGAGAGGTGTAAAAGGGGGTATGTGTGTKATTCTTTAAAAGGTGTGACCCAATCATGTGGAAATCGTTAGCTGAGTCCTTTAGTTCTATGAGGAGTTAGAAATGATATGAAGTTACACTGAACCCATCTGGCCAAGCAGGAAAATCCAATTTAATTGCTCCATTGCCAGAAATGTTAAATCACTTCCTGGGAATGCAATTCATTTGGAACATATGGAACTCGTTGAAGAAGGTCACCAGTGAATTCAAAACTGTACTGAAGATGAGAGCATTTCTCATAAGTAACAGTAAGTCATGCTCTCCCCATGGAGAGCGTGTAAGCARCATATGTAGCTGTATTACCAAATAGCTTAACCAATGATAGAGTGGAGATACTCAACCAGGTTTGTCCATGGTTTGCATTTTTCTTCATTAAGTGCTATATTCTGTTAGGATTCTCTTCTCTCTCTAAAGTGGCAATAGAACCTTCTGACAGAATTTTGGGCTTATATTRCTTCTTTACCAAGAATTAGAAAAAACAGGGCATTGTGATTCTGTAGAATTAAACTGTGGCTAGAAAACATAGATATCTGAAAATGTTTTACAAAATGTGTCTTTGTACTTTTTGCATAAATGTTATTTAATTTTTGTTTGTATAAGCCAGTGCTGTTGCATCTACTATATTTTCATCTACTTTAACCAAATAAACAGACTTAGATTTATGTATAAATCTAGCACTCTAAACTTTTGCATTTAAAGTATATGTACACATTCCCCTTAAGCTGTAAAAAATTAAGAAATAAGATAATATCTTCAAGATTTCAGGGAAAATAGCTTTATCTTTTGTACTGGTTTTAACAGATTCAGAATTTCTGAATATGCCAGTACCTTGCTCTTAGTCAAACAGTCATTGCAGTCTTTACAGTAAAAAGTGTACATATTCTTTGAAAAAAAGGTGCTTTCTATTCTATGTTTTATAGAAAAAAAACTTTTCTATAGTTACCTTACTAACTATAGTTAGTAACTAGTTACCTTACTAACTATAGTTAGTAAGGTAACTATAACTAGTTACCTTACTAACTAGTTACTTCCATTCCTTTTGATATTACTATAATTTTTTTTTTTACTGTTTGCAATTGAATCTGGAAGATTTGG
Source organism: Nothoprocta perdicaria (assembly GCF_003342845.1). NCBI lineage: Eukaryota > Metazoa > Chordata > Aves > Tinamiformes > Tinamidae > Nothoprocta > Nothoprocta perdicaria. Next base: position 3,540,408 of record NW_020454427.1, on the reverse strand, counting down.
TTCCTAGAATATACTATACTTTTTTCCAGTCAATGAATAAGAATGAATCAGAGAAAATGTGAGCTTCTAATTGTAGAAGCACATTACAAAAAAAAAAATGGAAGCAGCTTTTACTGAAAAAAAGAGGGCTATTTCGGATATGAAGAAGAAAAGTGAAGCCATAAAAAAATCTTTGTATGCCTGTAATGTGCTATGGGGAGACCTGCAGCAGGTGAAATAGGGTTTTTACAACTAGTGACTRCTGTAGGAAGGCCTTTGCCTTATTTCTCTGAGAAAAGTCTTAAATGTTTTGTGGTGCTATCATTTTGAAAGTATTTCTTTAACTGCATATTGTTGTATTTTGCAAAGGACTTGATTTTAGAGTGCATCCCTTTGATACATTATGTAATCCACGTGAGTCTCACTAGCATCAGTCTCAGTGAATTGCTGCAAGATTACTGCAGTGACTGCGGGTGCTTTCACATGCAAACTTCCCTCTACCTTTAAATTATCTAAAMTTTATAATGCTGCTTCATGTTAAAACATGTACTAATTTTGTAATTTACCCATCTGTCCAGAGGTATCTGTTTGCAACTACAGTAGGCTTTTTACCTAGGCTAAACCCACTTTTAAATGATCTTTAGACCTTTTAGCAGTCATGCAATCAGTGAACTGTAGCTCAGTCATATGTCACTGAGCTCCTGCCTTGTCTTGGGAGAGTTGTTGTCTGTTGTTTTRAGAGTATTTTATAAGAACCTAACACATTTACTAAAATGCAGGAAAATTTTCAGGAAATAACTAGAAGCAACAAATGACACGTCTAAAAATATTTTAGTATCRGCATTCCCTGCATGTTAATATGAATCATGATGGGAGATGATTATTCTTTCTGCTCTCTTTTCTGTGATGACTAAAACCAAGTAAGGGTTCATTCAGGCCAAAGACAATACCAGTATCTTTACATTGCAGTGACAGACGTTATTCAAGTCAATAATAGATCAGCTGGGTTGGTCCATTTAYGTTTGTAATAAAGCCAGCAGCGACATTATCTTCTTTACTTGTCATTCCRTCTTATCCTTGTTGAGCTCTGCGACTGCTTCCCTCAGTCCAACTGATTCCCATTTAATCCTCTTGGCCTTGCATTTTAGACCCTGCAGAGGCTTTGCCTGTCCAACTGTTGTCTCTTGCCTGTGATTTCAATGAACATTTACTGTCATCTCCAGTCATCTCTGATCTTAAAGGACACTTTTATAGCTTGTTATTTTATGACCAACAAAGCTCAAAATAAAAACCTGTGAATGTAACCTGCCCTCTTCTTTCCTGCTCTTATGCTCTTATCCTGAYTCTTCCCTCACTCCCTTTGTATTTCTGTTCACTCATTTTTTTCCTTCTGTCTGGTCTGGTCTTCTTCTCCTGTGTGTGCTTGTTCCTCACCTCCCCCTGTTTGAAACTTTCCATCTCCTGCTAGGAGAAATGACAATGGTCAATCTGCAGAATCAAATGGCAGGGAAATGGACCAAAAGAGGAACAAATGACATGGAGGTGAAACTGTTTAGTCATGACTGTAGGACATTCATGACACAAAGCTAGGGGAACATGCTCAGAGGAATTTAGAATGGGATTTTTAAACCTTGAGCAAAATCAGAAAATTCACTTTGTCTGGCAGGCTCAGCTGAATGTCTGGAACAATTATATATGTCTGTGTAATGTGCATGCTTTCATTGGATTTTTATGGGTAAATCACTTCAGAGGCCTTTTTAAAAAAGACTATGAAGAGTTTTGGGTTTTTTTTTTTTCCCTCTTAAGATGACCAGCTGATTTAGCCACTCAGTTTTAGGAAGGATTAAAAAAAAATAATTGCTGTTACTCAAAACTCCATCAATCATTTAAAAAAAATGTGTATGTAACAACATTTTTTGCAATTATTAGCTTGACTTATTATATAATTTTAGTATTTCTTTGGCATACCAAATTTCTTCAGTCCACAAAAGATACTGCCTTCATTGTGTCAGTGAAGCAAAGTGCTTCTTCCAAATAAATGTGTTTGCACAAAACAAAGGAGATGTTTTTCAAACAGATGGCTGTTGTTGCTTTAAATAAGAGTAGTCTCCTGATCTGCTGTACTAGGCTTTAATGTCCAGTTCAAGCATTAGATATTTTACTAGGCAGAGTACAGGTGAAGCAGAATGAATCACAAAAATAATTAGGTGGCCTTTGGCAGTCTGTGTAGTGTTTGTTAATGTGCATTGTGCAAAGAACTTTTTCTGTTTGAAACTTTGTACAATATTTGTACATACAGAATAAGAAATCAACATGCAAGAATTTGGTTTGAGCCTGAGTCCTAATTTTATGGAGTCATTGGCAGRACCCTTGCTGACTTCTCCAGGAAAAAGATTTGATGTTTTAGCCTCATTTTGAGCCACAGTTTTTCAGTGCTCCCTCTTTCAGAATTATTCAATAATTTCCCACTGGAATTTCATGGGCATGTATTCTACAATGATTGTGTCAGAATGCAGCTGTTAAAATAGCTTCTTTATATTAACTTCATCTTTTCCTTTCTCTCCTAATCCTTTTTTTCTCTATTAACAGTAATTAGTCTCAGATTAGATATAAGCTATTCAGACAGAAAGTGTATGTTTTTTTGCAGGAGTGCACAATACAGAGAGACCTGAGTTCTTTTCAGACCTTCTAAAACAATCATACAATATGTTTCCCTTTTCTTTTTTTCTAATAGTGTCATCATTTCCTTTTTTTTCAGGCTATGCCAATTATTTCAGAAAAAGAGAAGGCTGGTGAGTAAATATTTATTATCACATCTTTTTGTATTTGTTTCCTGGATTACAGCAATATTTATCTAAATGATAAAAGCTGGCTTTAACTATGTGTTTTTTTCAGTATATAGGATTATAGACCTGACAAATGTCTATGTAAATATTCTTCACTACTTCAAAATTTGATTTTTTTTTCTCTTTCTGTAAAGTAGGCTGCATAATACTAGCAAAAATGTCAGAAATTATCCTAGAAAGCACTCRGTAAAATTGCAGCAATTCTTTATATGTTGGTTACACTCTGTATGGTGATTTCCTACTCACGGTTAAAACCTATTATGATTTATTTGATGTCTTGACTGACAAAAATGGATGCCATGGGGAGTGCTAAGTCAGCGGAATTTGATGATTTAGTGGGACATTATTTGTTTGTTAGTATGGAAGGAAATTTTAGGTTGCTTAAGTATTTCAGCAGAGATAAGGATTTTTATCAAAGGACTTAGACAATGTTATCAGACCCTTGCATTTTTTTCTGTTGTGYGAGTTCTGTGAATGCTCTAGGTACTTTGCTGCTGTTATGTGACGTATTCATGTGCTTAGTGAGAAATATAAGCACACGATGTGGAAGGGGTGTGTTGTTGCTACAAAGACTGGAAAACACTGCAACTATTACTTCTATATATCTCAAAGGAGAAGGCCTGTGGGTTTCTTCATGGTCTATTTTATTTGATATGATAATTTGCTAATGTGTGTCAAGTACAGCTCTTCMCCATTACCTCAAAATATTTACAACTGACATTCTGATTTGTGTCTATTAGTTTTGGTGACATTTTATTCAGTTATCCTTGTTGAAGCTATTTCTTTTGCTGATAGAGACGAACAGATTAAAAAAGGTTCTTTATAAGTTTTACATTTAGTATTATTTGGTATTTCTTCTTGGGAGGCAGTTCAGGTTTTGCCACATCCTTTAAGCTATGTCCAACTCTGCAAACTAAGTCTAATTAGAACTACTGGTTGCAACTAACTTTCAATAATTTGTCAAGCAGCCACTCAGCATTATAGGCTTTTGWCCTTCATTAACAATGTGCACCATTCAAAATCATAAACTGAAAGTCATTAAAAAATCTCAAGGCATAGAAATATATTTACCCTCACTTTATACTAGATGAATAGAGCCACAACAAGGGTGTTCTGTTGTCATAAATAACTTCCTGTGGAATCGGAAATAAAAGTCAAAGCTCTATTCATATATTTTTAATCAAAAAAAAAAATCTCTTATGTTTCAAAGTAAGAGGTTTAGACCTAAACTTTGTAACCGGTATATATACACACAAGTCTCCTCTTCTCCCCAAGCCAATTGTTTGTGTTATTTATTTATTTATTTGGTTTTGTGAAATCTGGTTTATTTGGTGTTACTGACAGTAAGTAGAAGTTGGAGCCATTTGGAGTCAGTTTTCTCATGTGGTTGCTGATGTTTCCATGCGCTTGAGCACAAACGAGACTGCGAAAGGAAATGTGGTTGCCTGGTTTTCAGTTTCATCTTTTGTGGAATTCTTTTGCATCTCGGGAGGTCATGAGACTAGCATTTTGAATAGAAATATTAAGCATACATTAATCAGATAAGTATTTAAATCAGGCCCAACTGACTGAAGTTGCAGCTGGTTCTAGCAGCAGTTGGTGCTGTTTCTGCTAACTGCAATCAGGGCATCCTGGGCTGGGCTGAGCAGTTTGAGTTCTGTTGCTGGCAGCTCCTCTGGCACTGACACAGCATCAAGGTCATGGAAGACAAAGCCCTAAGGAAGGTGTGGAGACCTTCACAAAAGAATGCTACATATTTAAAAGCTGGTGTTTATTTTCAAATATCAGTTTGAATGAACCTTTTTCTGTTTACATCATTACAAGCATAGTAAAGTATACTAGAGAATATCACAAAACAAAAAAAAAATGATATTTGTTAATACTGACAATGTTAAGAGCACCATTGTTAAGGAGATTGGATTGCATTTTCTTAAAATTAAGTTTGGAATAAAAAGGCGCTCAAACTATCCAGTCAAACTTCTTTTCTCATTCTAAGTGTTTATAGTAAACTCCTACAGCTCCCTCTTTCTTTGTTAAGATTATTTAGTTTCATCCAAGACTGGAATTAGAAATAGAGGAATGTAGAAAGGCTGTTATTTTGGTGTTTCTGGTTCAGAAGTTCTAGATATATAAGTAAGAGTCTACTTTTGCAAGACTTTATTCTGCAGATTCCAGATACTTGGATACTTTCACATTTTTTTCAGTAAGCAAGTAAACGTGTACATCCTTAAATGGACCACGCTATTCAAATCCTTGGAAGTTCACACTTTACTGATTATGTTTACAGCTGTTGTTAATCCTTGAAATTATATATTTTCCACATTTTAGATGTTTTTTCCAATCCACATAAAGATTGTTCTACATCAAGTATGGCTTTTCACCTGGAGCACTTAAAAATAATGAAGCTATTTTTAGTTTTAGAACAAAGCCCAAATATAATCTGGAAACATTGCTACTTTTGTCAATCAATAACTTGAGAGTGGCATAAACAGCATTTTTTATTTTATTTTTTAACTGTGGAAAGTTCAGTAAAAGCTGCAATTACAGAACCGCTTTGGCCAAAATCTGTAAGTGTATTGAGCAGAGCATCAGTCAGGCATAGCTTGGCCTGCTATTGCTGCAAGTTGGGTTGGTTGTGAAATTGCAGATRAGATATTGTGGGGTCAACATTTGTCAGAAGTGCTTTTTAAAGAAGTCTCTATTCTTGACTTTGCTGACACTAATAATTTTTAAAATTCTTTAAAGTAGAATTCTTTAAATTCTTACTTTAATTCTTAATTACTTCTTAATTAATTCTTTAAAGYAGAAGTTAAAATCAAGTGATACACACAGGGAAAATGAGGAGACCAGGGCTGAGCTTTAGCATCAGGAGCTATGTTCCAAAACTGAAGGTGAAGCGCCACTAAACACAGTGTTGCCTAAATCTCCTTGTGGACCTACTTCTTGGTTGCCCAATTTATCCTCAAAATATCTGTGGGAAACAGAGAACTCTGTTTCAGACTTAGAAATGTTAGTACTCGAAGAGAGCCAGCGGGAGGGATATAGTGAATACCTACATCTGGTCGGGAACAAGCACAGCTTATTTCTCTTGAGGTGATGAAACTATGTGCTATCACATAAACAGGGCAGAAGGTTTAGTCTAGCCCTAAATAAATACTAATGCTATTGGTCTATAATATTCACCATTATACTAAATAATTTTTCCTGTGCATAAAATAACCTCCCTGTGGTATTTTGGTTGAAAATCCATTTAGGAAAGTGTTGCTTCACCAAAAATAAAACAAGCTTTTTGAAGTTTTGAGTTTTATGTTGTAGCTATTAAATGCAAGCTTGAACCAATTCAAACACAGAAAATTGGACTGGATATGAAAATACAAATGACACTGCTCATCTGCAGTAAAAAATATTCCCCAGATGAATAGAAAAGTATGTTGGTTCTTCCAAAATCTTCCCTCTGGGAAATCATTAAAATGTAAAATAATTTTAAAATACATTTACAGAAAATACATTATGGAATGAATTTCAAAATAATTTAAAATACATCATGAAAAATGTGCACATCTGTGGGTAAATCTCAATCAACGTGTTGTCCTGTCACCGCACCTCTGCTGGGTTAGAGAGCCATACTTCAGCACAAGCAAAAGGGACTGGTTTTGGCATGGAATGTAGTGGATTCTGTAACCCGTTTCTTGTCTCTAACTTAGTAATCCACAAACATGGGTGATTTCAGTGAGGCACAGCAGGCACATTGAATCTCTGGCCAACGTAAAGTGCTTGATTGCTTCCCAGTATTAATATTATGTGGTATTTAGGCTTCTGGTGAAGACAATCTAATAAAGTCCAGACTCRGTGCCCTTTGGTGTTCATTTCCCGGTTGCCTTTGATTCTCTAGCAAACAAAAAGAAAATGCAGATGATAAAATGGAGCTGCACTGCGGCCTGTTTCCCTTGGCAGCCTCTCGCCATGCCACAGAGCAGGCCGCACTCGGCCCATGGCGGCTCGAGCGGCGGCCACGAGACCTTCACAACTCAGTCGCACCAGGTTCCCTGTGAGGGAACAAAGCCCACAAAAGACCAACTGGTTGGCACGCTAGGTAGAGCTCTTCCTAATTTTACTTCATTTATGCTCTAATAAAAAAATTCTCCACGAGCTTTTTCTAAACAYGTTCAAGATTCAGCAAATATTATAGCCCACCCACAGCTAAGCCTGAGCAAGAGTTCAGAATTTCTGGCTTCTTCTATCCACAGACATGGATGTTAAGACTAGTATTTTCTTTTTCTAAATTTCACCAAATCTTTTCTTTCTGTGAGTAGAACCAACTGGATTTTTCTTTATCAAGCCATTAACAACTCATCCATATGCAACTTCAAAATAGACCAAACCTTAAAAAAAAAAAAAAAAAAGAATCTTACTGCCTCTGAGTTTTCATTTTCCACATAAACTGAGAAGAAATACAAGTTACTTGGCACAGACACTAGTTTTCTGGCTGCTTTACAGCCCCTCTAGCAAGTATGCCGCAATTAACTGGGCAAAAATGGTGTATTAGTTATTCCTTTTTGCTGGTTAATAAATACTGTATCTGCTTTTTGTAGAACAGTTTTTCATTAATTGCCGGTTTGATGCAATGTTAATATGTGGTGCCAGTTCTTAGCTAGATAATCTTTCTTCTACTGTTGATGTTGCAATAGTTAGATAATTTTAGCTGGGTGTTTGCTTTCTAAATAAAAACATCAGGTGAATATTCACACTTCAATGTGCTCTACCAGAAAACAGCTACAAAAATGCTGCCAGAATATACATGGGTGTCTGCCAAACACAGATAAATATGTATTCCCATGACATTTATCTCATTGCTAGAAAAAAAGGTCATGGTGTGGATAGATACTGAAAGCTAATATTCCATGCTAAGATTCATCTTGATGCTTGTTGTTGGGTTTTGTTTGTTTGTTTTTTCCTAAAGACAGTAAAATAGGTGATGTTATAATTTTATAAATTTGATTTTACTCTTTTATTAACCATTCACTAGTATAATTCTCAATAAATTGTTTAGCTTTTAGAAGTCATGCCACGTTCACTGTATGCAGTCTCAAGAGGAAACAATTTGAATTTTTTCATATCCTTTTAATTTCAGTGATTGAAAAAAATCCACATCAACTCTTTGATAATTATTGACAAAAGATTTTTTTTTTCGTCTATAACCTCTTAAAATATAATATTGGGAAAAAAAAAGAAAAAAGAAAGATAAGGAAAAAGAGGCCCTACAGCCTTAAAAAACCTCTGTGAAAGTGTTACACAACAATAATTAAATCTGAATCATCTGAAAACTAACAGGACCCCTGGGCACCAAGTTCTCAAAAAAAATATTTAGCCAGCTCTTGTTTACTTACTCCACCTGCATTAATATGGGCTGCTTCTTTGCAATAATTTTTTTTAATCAAAATTTGCTCTTGTTATGTTTAAAGCCTTTTTTTTTATTTCAACAATGTAGTCCCATCTGTTTTGATCTGGAAGACATAAAGGCACAGATAGAAAAGCTTAACTGAATTATTTTTAAGCCTTACAAATAACACGGGTAGGTCATTATTTTTGCATCATATTGCAAAATTGATCTCTTTGAACCACTTTAATGCTTATATCATTTGCAGCTGAGATATTTTTCTAGATTCTGTGCTCATGTTAATTGTGGAAACAACTTTAAATATGTATTAACAAGCAGTGAAAGGAAGACAGTCACCTCAAAAAAAATAGTGCTTCAGTGCCTTATTGTCTGGTGGTGAGCGTATTGAATTTTTTTTTTTTTCTTTTTGTTTTGCTCTCATTTTAAGCTTTGCTAAAAAATTAGCTTATTCTAATCAAGCTGTTTTCCCTGGTAGGAATAAAGATGTACTGTAGCTGAGTGATTTCTACTGTTGGCCATTGTACTAAATCTTTCAGGTGTCCAACTAACATGTGTTTTTGCATACTTGCTTTGTTTTGACAAGATATTTTTATTCCAGAGACTATGTGATTAAGAGGGGGAAAAAAATAGCATTGAAATATTTTAAACATATATTGACATAAACAATCTAAGTGTCATCACAAATTGATAAGATATAAGAAAGCCTCCCATGACAGACTTCACCATCTATTAAATACAATCAAAGGACAACTCTTCTGAAGGGAACCTTAGGAGGGGTTTTGTCCAGTGCCCTTCTCAAGCAGGGTTAGCCCAGGTTGCCCAGGGTCTTGGTGGTTGTGTGCTGCAGACCTCCAAGGACAGAGCTTGCACACTCTGTCTGAGCAGCCTGCTCCACTGCTCGGCTGTCCTCACAGAGGAAGGTTTTCCTTTTATGCAGTTTGGTCCTCTCTTGTTTTAGCTGGTGTCTGGTGTCTCTTGTGCTACCTCCAAGCACCTTTAGGAGGCTCTGACTCCATCCTCACGGGCACTGGGAGGCTGCTTTTGAGTCCTTCCAAAGCCATCTCTTCTCCAGGCCAAGTACTACAGCCTCTGCTCACARGGCAAGTGCTCCAGCCTCAACCATCCTGATGGCCCTTCCCAGGACTCACTCTGTCTTCCTGATATCTGCCTTGTATTGTAGGGAAACAGACTCAGTTTCGTAGATGTGATCAGCAAGAGTTGAGTAGAGGGGGATAACCGCCTTCTCCCAATCTTCAGCCATCCTGTTGGTGCCATCAGGCCCCTCTGGCTGCCAGGACACACTGGTGGCTCCTGGTCAGCTTGCAGTCTGCCAGCACCCCCAGGGCCTTGTTYGCAGAGCTGTTCTCTGCCACGTTTTATCATTTACTTATCCACTCTTCCAGCCTGCAAACTTGAAAACAAAAATATTGCAGGAAGTAGTGTCTCATGGTTAATCTCTTTCTTGTCATAACTAAAAAAAAAAAAAACAGAAATCTTACAAATGCTTTCAGTAAATTCTGTTAGTTTTACATTAGAGCTAATTATCATGTGCTTACATTTTAGGACATGCTACTGCAGAGTCTGTAAACTGGTGTGTGGTACTGGTATGCTGTGGTACTGCRTGCTTCATCCTAATCATGTTACTTGTTTTGTAAAGTTATTTATCAGTTATTAAGTGGCTCAATGCCATTTATATAACCAAGCCAAACTGTGGTCTGTTATTGTACTGGACTCTAAAACATTCTGTAAGGGCTAATTCATAGATAGAAAGAGTTTTTAAAACACAGCAGACATAAGCAATTTCCTTTCCTTCTTTCTGACTATAGCAAGATAATTTTTCACTATTGCCTATGTTAAAACTGAAGGGTAAGAGACAGTACAGACAGTTTGTATGTCACCTGGGATCTACTCCCCAAAGCCAGCACAGCCTTTTGATGTTTATGTACTGTAGGTGTGTACATGCACATTTTCTAAATTATCAGAAWAAAATTCAACATTTCACAAGCCCTTAGGGAAATGAGAGGCCTCATTCTTTGATGAGAAGTCAGGCTTGTTGCATTCCTCYCAATGACATGCTCAAAGCTCAGGTGAGAGACACCAAAAAGCCCCCTTCAGAGCAGGCAAGCCTGGAGGTCAATGTTTTCCTGCTGCAGGACTCTCCTCGGCAGCACAATGTGACTGCACAGCTGTATGTAACCAAGGTGTCATGGGCTGCTCAGGCTGGTTTTCATTTCCTAGAGATGTTGACTGGTGGGTTCTCTGAATGGCTTCTGATAGAGCAAATGATATTGGAGAGAGCTGTCGTGTCCCCGCGCAGCATCCTTTGTTTCTACCGGGAAGTGGCACGCGTGAATGAAATAGTGATTTTCTAGCCCATGATAGATCCATTGGTCTTCATAATGCAACAACGTACTATTCTAATATGCAAAGATTAGGCAGTTAACTGCCTCATGATTGCTGAATTACCTCATTCAGCCTATATTTGCTTTTGACTGTTGATGAATATCCTCTTCACAACCCGCTAGGAAAGAATCAGATAGAATGAAGATGATGAGGAGGATTAACCTACCTGGATTTTTTTTTTCAATTGAATCTTTTGAATTTAATTTCAATAATACAATAAGAGTAATAAAACAAGTCCTGAATGCATTTAACCAACTTCATATTTCTATAAAATAATGTTGGCTTCAGGAAGTACTCAACACTGCCACATAGTTCTACAGTTTTTGAGTTTCCAACTGTATGAAGTTGTTGCTTAATTTTGGTGTGYTTAATAAATAAAGCACTGATGCAAGCTTGTTGATATACACAACTGTTTCATGTAGGGTAAGCTATAAATCTTTAGAGGTTTATTCCTGCAGATCACTATTTCAGTTGCATGGGACTAACCTTGTAAGTAGAAGTTTGCTAAACCAACTGTAACAGAATTTTTCTGGGTCTCTCCAAGTGAATAGTCTCTAGCGTTTAAGCAGTTGTTATTCATTTAAAGCCCAATTTTCCATGGATACATATGTACCTGCTGCAGTTCTTTGGCCTGATTTCAGACTGGTAGCTAGGTGCATCATCCCACAGTAGCCACACGCGGAGACCTGGGAGGCAAAGAGGCAAGCAGACAGGGATTTTGACACATGCCAAACTACAGACYTGAGACTGGAGAACAGCAGTCAAAATATCTGTTCAGGTGCAAGGGAAAAACAAAACAAACCTCGGCTTCCTCCCGGCAGGTTACCTTATTTATAATCTCATCGTGCAATGAATGTTTCTTCATGTTGCAGGGAAGGAAAAAGAAAGACTGAGACTTCTGTCGAGAATTTCTGTCATCAATCTGTCAGTCGACTTAAATCGAGCACTGTTTAGAGCGCGCAGCCTGTGTCTACATTAGAAAGATTTGCTRGTGTAGTTACTGTGGGAGGCTCTYACAGGGCAGATGAAACCCCAGAGAGTTTGAGGAGAGACAGAGGCTTATCCTGGTGACAGCGCTTACACCAGCTCTTTCAGTGGAAAAAAGTTGTCCGATCAAAATAGGGTATTCAGAGGGGCAATATTTCACATTCATAGTTGGTATATGTGGTCCTTTGTATCCTTTGTCCTTTGATATATGTATCAAAATTAATTAAATTTAATTAATGTTACAATTGTCATCATATCAGGGTCTTTGTGACTGAACAAAAACGACTGGGAAGATAAAATAGGCTCTCAGAACAAAGTTTAATTTTCCTGAAATTCCTCTTACCCTTTTAGATCTCAGACTTATGCTTCGCATACGGATCAGCATCAAAGTTCATCATAAGGCTGATTACGTGTTTTGAAACATCAATCTGGGAGCAACCCATGGGATAGTAGCAGTTACAAGAAAAATGCCAGTTTGCACCTATAGCCATTGCAATATCAGGCTGTATCATAGGGTTAGGCAGAACACCTTGCTTCTGGCATGCAAGTTACAGTGGCATTCACTGCCAGCATGGGAGCATTACCTGCATTACCTGCTTTCTGAGTATAGGATTAAGCATCTGACATTCCTTCGGGCAACAGAGGTCTTTACCCATTGTTTTGGGGAGGGATTTTTCTTTTTTTTGATCAACACGGTACTGCAAAAGAGCAGAACGAGTCTTTCTCCTCACAGGGAAGAAATGAACAGCGCAGCTCCTTGCCTCAGTGTATTGTGGATGCTAATGGTTTGCATTTGTTTGGACAAACAAATCACGCAGCAATATAATCCTTTTCTCACTGAAATTAGTGACAGTCCTACTACTGATTTCTGTAAGAATTAGAGAGTCGCAGAATCACAGAATGGTTGAGGTTGGAATGGTCGAGGTTTAACCAAGTCATAGCCCCTGTTATGTATTCAAAAATTGCCCAAGATGTAAAATCAATCTTGTAACACTTTCACTGGGTCTCTATGCAAACACTGAATTAATTGTAAATGTATCAAAAAGGTATTTTATATTAAAAGTGCATTGAGCTTTTATCCTTGCTACGTATACTGAACATAATTTTATTGTATGAATGTTCCTTGTATTTTGTAAACGGCATGCGTTTCCTCCACGAAATAGCATTAACTAACCATCTTAAAATTAAGAACATTATATAGCTTATCAAACAGAGCAACAGCAAAAGAAGCRTTCTAGAAATAAGGATTTCAAAATTTGGAGAAATCAACCTATCAATGATCAGAATACATCCTAGTATATTCGTCCATTCCTCAGGAGAATAAACAACATCTACAACAAAACTGTTATAAGCATAATTCATAAAAAAGTGCATATATAGCACAAATATAATAACCAGTCACCGTATGAGAACTGCAGAGATGTATGTATTACAGTTGTGCAGAAACATTTTGTTTTTAATGAAGAAGTAAAGCTCGTCCTTGAAAAACTAGCCAAGAAAGGTTCCAGTGTAAGAAGCTGTTCCTTATACTATAGTAACGTTTGCAGTACATTTCAAAGCATTTCCAAAGAGGCAATGTATGATACATGAGACAAACTATGGGGAGTAAGAAGTAGATATCTTTTTGTTAAGTAAGTCTACATAAAATCTTCAGCAAAATAATTTGCATTTAATTATATTAGAAGACTGAGATAAAAACTGAGCCATCTCTTTTGTTTTCTTTTTTCAGATTAAATGTTATACCTTAAGTAAGTCAAACTAACTGCACTGATCCATAGAAAGCATTCCACATCTGGAAGATCTTTACAACATCTGTGTTGGRGTTTCATGCTTTTTGGTGCCTTGCTTACCAGTTCCCATGACTCTAACTTACCTCTGTTTTATTTTCTTAACAAAAAAAAAAAAAAATTGTTATATAACTGCATTCCAGTTCTGCTAAAAATATAGTGATCATTTCATTTCCTGAAATCTGTTATTTAAGCTACTTTACCTGTTTTCCTTAAACAAAGCAAAACAAACCCTTAAAAATAAAACAACATAAAGTAAGACAAAATAAGTTCCTTGGTAGCAAATGATATAGTAAAGATATTGTAGATGTAGCAAAGGCATTTTTATCTGCTTAGGGGATTTGAGCMTGTTCAGCCTTAGACTTGCTTAGAATTAAGCAGGTCACTGTCTTGGTGGAAAGAGTTTCAGCCTCCTGCCTCCCAAGTGAGTTTTTAGAAGTGCAATGCCTCTTGCAAAAAATGYAGTGAGTTTTCTAGGATATGGCTTTAAGTCACTGCTTTCACCTTGTTCTTCATCCTTTCCCTTTCTTTCTTCCCAAAATACTGTCTTTGGGGGTTTTATTTGAACTTTTACTAAAATGAGATCCTGGAATTAAATTATTTTGCCTACAGCAACTGGCTCAGGTGATTCTGCACTTTTTGCCTTTTAATTGTTTAACTATTTTCCAACAGTAATTCAGTCAGGAAGGAAAAAAAAGAAAAACCAGAGAGCCAGAAAATGAGTTGCACTGCTGCTCTATCCCACACATCCAGGAAGCAGGACTYAAATGACTTCCAGCTGCCTTTGTTTCCTTGAACTCCAGAGGCAGGTAATCCCCAGAGCAGAGGGATGGTTGAGAGTAGGCTGGTCCAGCCTACGCTCACTACAGCCCAGCCCTAYGGACCGGTCACTGCTGTCCCAGTGTTTCCCCTTCTCTGGGACAAGCGTTGGGAATGGAGGGAATTACACCTGGCAGCGTATTGCTGCTTATATATCAGCACCAAAAGTGTTTTGGACTGCTTGCTGAGTCCTTTGAATAGGTAAGTGGAAGTCACTGTAGCCATAATTACACCCTGAACATCCAATTATTATCCGCCTTGTGTGAGCAATTCTGTGACTACAAATTGATGAATAYGTAGAACACCTCGTATCTGCATAATAAAGAATAAATAACCTTGAGGCAGGGCTCCACATCAATTTAGGTGAAAATCAGCCCAAACCTACCATGCTTAGCAAGCAAGGCCCTACCCAAAGGTTCTCRACTAGCAGGAGGCAGGATCAGCCTTTATTCCTAATATACCTTTTGAATGGCAGGTCTCATGTAGTCAGGCAAGTCTTGGTGGATCCACCAAGAGAGCTCAAAAGCCTCATACTTTCCTGAGCTTTCAGTAGTTACACACTTACATGTTAATAAAACATGACATTGGGAAACAAGAAAGATGCCCTGTGTACTGTGCTGTGCTGATGGTTTATGCTGTAAGTAGCAAAAATTTTGGAATACTTTTATCACAGAATTCGGATACTGCCTTTCTTCATGTACCCTCCCATAACATTTTGACAGCATTTCAGTTTTCAGCGTTTTAGAGTTACACAGCCTTTAGCTAGGTGTGTTCTAAAAATCTGATTTGTTAGATGTTGATATTTATTACTAATCTTTTTAATTATTGGAGTGAATAGTCACAAATCACAGCGGGAATTCAGGTGGRCTGCAGTTTAATTCATGAAGCGTTAATGGACTTCGTGTTTCATTAAACAGAAGATAAAGTTCTTGGAGCAAAAAACCTAATATTCTACGGGAAAAAAAAAAACACTTTAGAATGGAAAATATGGATCAACTTAGTTCAGTTTTATCTTATGTTTCCAAGGAACAATTAGCACCCAAACCAAATTTAAAACCTGTGGAAATTTTAACTAAAGGTTATTCTTAAAAGTATCTGAAAGTATTAAGGTAAGAAAAGCAAGCAGCCRTAACTGTGTTCTTCAGTGCTATATAAAATAGCTTTACTGCTTTGATTAAACTATCATCATATTTGTAACACTTGATTATGTAGTTAACCGATTTTGAAGGTTTCATACAAATTTTATTTTCTCTTTAGTTACGTGGTCCTATCTCTTGAGAGAACCATAGTGACTAACACAGAGACTGACGTCTGCATACAAGAAAATTGCTTCRTATCTAACTCTGAATGAACATGTGCTGCTATGTAGCTTAGACCATAGTACTTCATGCCAAAAGCAGTATAASCTCATAAAAAATGCACCTTTTAAGTCACCCATTCATTTTCCATGTACCCTTTCATTCTTCATGTACTCTGTGGCCAGGTTGTGATTCACCTTTGCACTGACAGGATGAAAGCTGTAATTGCCTGAAGGAGAGTTTTGTGCTGAAGGTGAGTCACAATTTTGCAGTCCCAAACTCTAGTTCCCCGCCTCCTAAATTCAGGAATTCAAATATTTCCTGTAAGCTATGTCACTGAAATGATCCACATTAAGTATATATGCATTTCTTGAGCTCTGTTGTTTTAGTGAGCTGTCTTTGCACAAGCCCTGCAAACAGTTACACTAGAACAAAGTGAGAGAGGAGGAAGCTGCAATATGGGACACAGGCTAAAAAGGCAGAAATGACCCACTTCTAATATTAACCTTCTGCTGCTAATCTATTAGATAAGAAATGCCKTAATGAAGTTGCATGAGATATAGCTAGGTATAGAAAACTTGACATAGAAGATCTCTTTAAATACTAAGGTGCAGTTCTTCTAACTGAACTAGAATTAGGACCAAGAGCAGCCACCTTGCTCTTTAAAGGCCACTACTGCAGTCTTGTATGTAGTAGCAGCTATGAAATCCCTTCGTAAATTTGAGATGGTTACAGGCTGCCTGTTTCTAGATTTAAAAATCTTTCCTGTACCTGTCTTCAATGTGGAGCTCGGTCATAAGGACCATTCACAGGGCTCTGCATAGTCCTCATCTGGACTTCTGTAGTATGATGTGTGTGGGTGGCATCAGTTCTGCTGCCCTAGGGACTCTCCTACCTGAATGATGTCCATTGGGTTATTCCCCTAACCTGCTCATTTCCAGACATATGTCATAGATCTATGTAGATCTATGGTTTTGCATACATCATTGCTGTATTACCATGCTCTAGGCCTTCCTTCTGTTGCTTAATGTCAGATTCACATCTTTATTTCCTGCCAGGAGTCTGAAGGTCATATAATTGCAATGGGGAGAGAGGAACTATAACAGCAGCAGGTGTTTACATTGGGCAGCATTTCAAAACAAGCGGCCACTTCTCACCCAACAGGAATCCAGCATGTAGGTTCCTGGGAAAGGAGGAGTAGAGTGGATTTAAGGTCGGCATCTGCTTGTTGCTAGCGCAACGTTTCTCCTCAACACAAGCAATTCCCATATGTGCTTCCCTGAGAACCTTTTATAAGTCCATATTCCTAAACTCAGTTCTTTGTTTTAATCTCTAGCTTCACACTCAGTTGGCCTTTTTTGCACTTTCTTGCTTAGTAGATGTTAGGAGTTGACATCTAGTCTTCCATTTTTTTTTCCAAGGTAGCTTCTTTCATGGCGCAGTTATCACTCTTAACTATTTATAATAATTACAAATATGTAAATATRTATATGAAAATATGTATATATATGCATTTTCTAAACTATATAATTTCTAATATACCTATGTAATTATACATTTGTAAGTTCACACATCTACATGACTCGTTCTTGCTCACCCCCTATTTACTTGCATTTCCCATATTCAAACTTGTCTTCACACAATGTGCAACAATGTGAAAGCCACTTTTTCCATAAAATGATGCAGAAATGTCTAACYTTCTCCAGAACACGAAACATCTCAACATGTATGAACTTAAAAGTGACAAATGAGAGGGGAATGGTGTGAAAGAACTATTGATATTTAGAAAGCAATAGATAACATAGACTTTCTTAGTACAAGAGTAAGGGTTTAATTTGGGATGTGTTCAAATTTATTTTGCATTGCCTTTTAAAGAGAAAAAAATGACTGATGAGGTAAAGATATATGGAGGGATTTGATATATGCTTAGTATTTCATAAGTAGGTATGGGAACTATATATAGCCTTGCTTAGGTTGGTAATTAATTACTGAAAACAGTGCAGCAAGGCTATTGTCATAGGTGTGTGCAAAGAAATTAATTTGAAGTTATAGGGCAAAAAAATCCGTAGTCTTCTAATTTCCAAGGCAGTCAACTCTGAAAAGAGCATAAGATTTTGGCCCACATATGTAATCTTTTTAGCACTTGATTAAAGAGTAGTATGATTGGATTGAAATAATCTTATCAGCATTCTTGTATAAATGCCACATTCTGATATCCTTTTCCAGAGCATTCCATTGTTTTTCTTTAATTTGGTTCTTTATGGATAAAGCATTAAGCAGGGTCTCTGACTTAGAAAGATGCCTCCTAGTTTGCCTAAAGACACACCACCCTATACTGATTCCCTAGTGCTGCCTTTAAAAGGTTGCCAACAAGAGCAAGCACTGTCTAGCAGATTGAGCATGTGAAAGAGCTTCTGATGAGTTTCTTCTATCTCTCTTTCTTTCTTGGGTTTGTTGTGCACATCAAACAATGATACCTGTTCTTAGCTTATAAACTCTTTTTTGTATGAGAGATTTCATATGGTAGGTACCATATCCTCCATTTCTGCAACTGAGTAATGACTGAGAAGTGAAATAAGAAGTTAGGTCCTTGGGAAACAATATTTGGGCCGATGTGTGAGTATGTGCATGCATGTATGTGTGTGTGAATGTTCTACACTCTCTTTTAAGGATTACTTAAATAACATGTGGATTTATACATGAATTGTTTAGGTTTTAAAAGATCCAGAAGCACATGGTAATTTCTGTAAAAGGATGTTTTGTGCTTGCATCCACACTTTGCACTGCACACTGCCCTTAYTTTAAAACAAATTATGTGTACTAAGAATGATACACGCCCTTAAAGGTGAAATAGTTTTCCAACAAATGTACAGAAGGCATCTGGTTCCCCGTATCTTTGTGAAACTCTAGAATTCCCCATATAGGACATGTAGGGAGAAAGAGAGATGATCTTCTTGCCTATGAATATGAAATAATGAAATAAAAGTCTAATGAAAATGTTTAATTGAGAATATTGTCCTATCATCTGCTGATATCTTTGTGGTAAAGTGGTTCTTAAATAGAAGTCCCATGTCTTATGGTGTTACATTTCRTTGTCCAGTTCTCATTTTAAATCAAGGGGAATGGAGCTAAAGACCTCAGTGGTTCTGACATGAACTCTGGGGAGACGTGAACCTTGAATATAGTTTAGGAGAGACAAATCAGGACTGCAGTTATTCGGTAAATAGCAGATTTGTTGCAAAATCTACGTAACCCTACTTTGAGGATTGGTTCTTTCTAAAGATACTGTGAACTGATGTTTTTTATGTTTTTGCTGCATTTTTTGGATATTGGCATATCATTCCTCTAGTGATCTGCTTATTTATCATATCAGTTCTTACCATTTAGATTTTGATCTTTTTAACTTATATGCTTAAATATAAACTCCAGTGGAGGCTGGCCCCATAGCTGCTCCGTGCTTCATTGCTATGTTTCTTTTCAGATTTGGATGTTTTCTTGATTTCTGTATGCCTCATTTTATTTATTCATACAAAAACTCYACAAATTAGAGCCCTATTAACACAAAAGCACTCTCTCAAATGTCAATTCAGTGTTAAACCTTGTGCCACCTTAAAATTTCCACACTTTTTCTCATGTGTTCACGCTTTAAATACTTGTAGACTGTTATCATTACTCTCCCCTTGCATTATTGCCTGTCATTTGGATAAGCAGAACATGTTTTAATCTTTCCTCATAAATCATACTCTCCAGCTCCTTAATCATTTATGTTGCTGTTATCTGAATTTCTTCAAAACTTGTTGACATTTCATGGTACTGGAGAGGCTAAATCTACGTGCTGCATTTATGCAGGGGTTTCATTAGTGCAAAATAGAGTATGTCTCTACTGCTTTGTCAACTGTTCTTTTAGGAAATATTGAGAATGTAAGTAAGAGCTCATCTTTCTACTATAAAGGTGATCAAAGGACTAATATTATGCTTAAAATGAGAGAAACAATAAGATGAAATGCCATGCATCTTTACCATACTGCTCTCCCATTTGAGATGCATACATTTCACTATTTTTGAACTACTTCATTTATAATAAATATTCCTTAAAATATTAATTGAACCTATCTATCATTTTCAGAACTTCTTTACTTCCTTGACTTTTGAGGGGAGTATTGTATTCTGATGTTCCAATTACTGTATTTTTTGCTGGAATTTGTTAAATAATTCCTCCATTATTTCAGCATCACTTCATATGCTTACCTCACCCTTGCTTTTATAAGGTAACATAAAAAAATAAATTTGCAGTTACTTGCTTCTGCTGAACTTACTTTACTTTTTGTGAGGCCTTTTAAGTATTTTTTCTCTATTTGTGCTGCTGTTGTTGTTTTAGATATTGAGGTTCTTACAAGGCCTGATTTTGATTGTACCTGATTTGCTCTTTTCATGAAGAACTATATCARTTCAGTAGTGTAATAATGGTCCTAGAAACTGAACCTTCCTAGAAAACAATATACTTTTCTCATGAATGGAATTTTAAGGTCTTTTATGTAACCTGTCCCACAAGATCTCTTTTTAACAGGGAGTTAGGGGGRAAAAAAAAAGTATTTTAACTGAAGAAGACCAAATCAATCAGCCTTGATTTCCGAGCAGCAGTTAATGCTACTGTATATCTTGTAATACCTTTCCAAATATTATTTGAGTTGACCATAAAACAGTATTAGATCAGGGAGAGGTTGCTGAAGCAAACCATACTTGARGGTATGAGCCTTTCACCCCAAGACAGGGTCCACATTTTTACCTTGTTCTGGAGCTTAAGTGCGTAGTTTGGCAAACATCTAATAATAAAATAATCCTCCTAAAATAATTTAGAGGAATTACCCAACGAGTAGCAAACAGCCCCAGGACTGGAAAGCGAGACCATGTAGCCCAGGATTAGCATCCTGGTGCCCAAGGCTGCCCATGCAGGCTGGCTGCTCTCCCGTAGCCATCCTCAGCACAACAAGTGCAACAACAAGACTCTGTGCAAAGATTTTCCATGCCCTGCTTGTTGTAATGCTCCGGAGGGCAGATATGCCATGTCTAAAACCAGACGCCAGTGGAACAGAGTGCATGCATGGGGGAATTTAGCTGATTATCTGCAAAGTAAATTAAGGAAAGGTATGAAGAAATCCAATTCCTAGAATAGCAAACCAGGCTGTGTCATGAAAACCTCATTTAATAGCGTTGCTAACTTCATGGAGTAAATATGAAACATGAACATCCAGTCATAACCTTAGCTGRAGTTTAGGTTTCCTTTGTATATATTTAAGGTATTCACAAAGGCTTCATTGTAGCTAAAAATATATTTTTCAGTTCATATGATAACTGCTTTAATCTGCAGAATAATTATGTTTGACACTCCCTGCWAAGCTTCATCTTGTGTCTGTGATGCATTAAACTTCCCTAACGGTGAAGTGAAACACTAGATTCTTTATCTCCCAAAGATTAAGCATCAGGACTTGTAATGAGCAGGTACTACAAGACTTCAGTTGAAATTATGAACCCACAGRGAAAGAAATGCTATAAAATAATGCACAACACATACAGGGGTCTCATGGTTTAAAAATACATATATAGAGAATTGTGGTCAACATCATGAAGAATATTCTGCAGCAAGGAAGACCCTAAGATCTTCTGTTTAGAGCAACAACAGTAATTGTTTAAAGTGCTATTTATTCCATATATATTTTGTTACACTAAAATATTACGTAAGGGGCTTGCTAGCTAGCCAGTAGCTGAATTATAGTTGCCAAATGGACYCATACAATGAAGACATCAGTAGGTGAGGAACATGTTGTCTTCTCCTCCCCTGCCCTGTCTCCCTCAGTTGCTACTGCTGCTTCACAGAACTGTCTGTAGGAAACTCTCAGAAAGGGTTATCTCTACAAAACACCAAATTCCAGTATCAAAATGTAATGAAGTTGTTAAAGAACACTCCCTCCAATTTTTCACATGAGCAAAACAACATATTCCTTCATTCATTTTCCTCTAAGAGCAGGTTTTAAAATGAGAACATAAATAACACACTTCAAAGCAGTTCTGTCACAGCCCATTCCAGGACAAACTGCTCTAGCAGGGCAGATACAAGCAACTGAAAACAGGAACCTGAAGAGTTAGGCAACATTGACAATAAATAGCATTAAAACATTAAAAATAAGAGTAATGGATGAATATTTWAAAAAAAAAAAAAAAARAAAAAGAGAGAGAGAGATGGGAAATTAGCATTCACAGACTAAAGTGCTTTAATTAGTGAAATCTTGAAATACACTGAGAGGCTACTCTAATGCCTATCCAAATGTTTAGGTTTTGTTTGGATCCTTCTTGCTGATATAGATGTCATCACTTGCTATGAAAATTTCCTTTTTTCTTCAGTTTTCTCTGTCTTTGAAACTGCAAGCCAGGAATTTAGTTAGTATTCTACTTTTGGGGTTTTTCCCCATGACAAACCTTCTGCACAGACGGTGTTTCACAGCGTTAGCAGTGGCAGCAGCAGGGATTATTCAGCCTCTTTTGACGTCACTTAATAAAGTACGAGCAGCCTTAATGAAGATGACTTACATGAGTCCCCTAAATCTCACTAAATCTTCTCAGGAATGAGCCTTTTCCATCTCGCTCTGCAAACACTTGGAGTTTCCCTTTGGTTTAAAATTTCTTGCTGTCCTTTGATCTCCCTGTCGAGCGTGATCTCAGTCTGCGCTCTGAACTATCTCCCTGCTCACCCCCTGGTGCAGATGAGTCCCTAGGCTCGYGTGACAGCCCCACACTCATGTTCTTGTCATTGCTGCCTGCATAGACACCAGCCAGTCACCACCACGTTATTCAGAACCTGCTGAACCCTGTTTTACAAGGAGGGTGGTTTTATTCACAAGCAGTGTCTTTGTTGACAACTGCAGATAAGCTCTAAAATTTTGTCGCTTTACCATCTTATTCATATTGCCGTTTTGTGCAAGGGATGGCTTAAGAGGAAAACCTTTAGCAACCTACCATATCAGTGTGATAGCACAGACACGAACAGAAGAGTGAGAGAGAGAGAAAGACAGAAGGAGACAATAGATATCAAGAAAGGAAAATCGCTGATTGGTAAGAAGATTAGAGAGAAATAATTTTAATAAGGATTAACAATAGGGATTTCTTTGTTTGGGGGGGATCTGCCATTTTCACTAAATGCTTCCCCCTTTTTTTCCTCGCAAATATGAAGTATTTCAAAACCCGTTGGCAGCAGTTTGTTTAAGGTTAGATTTTCGAATAAGGTAAGGAGAGTTTATATCTAGTTGCATAAAAACAGGTTGACTTGGACTAATGAAAAACTGAAAGTRAAAATATATTTTTATTCATGGTATTCATTTATTTCTCTTTGTTTAGTATTTAATGGTTGTGATTAGAAATGTTTTATGTTCTTCTACATTGGTTTATTTTTTATTTTTGGTAGCATGCAGTGATAGTGAGACCACAATCCAGAAACAACCAGATAAGCTCACTTTGAAGTGCAGGGAGCTCCTGTAAAGCTGTGGTCTGCTTGCAAAGCAGAACCATAATCAAATTGTGAAGTTTGTTAAATATTGTTAGTGTTTATGTGGAGTCATATTTAATATGAAACTAATAAGAATATAATTGAAGGCCTCAGCTGCTCTACTGGRTTTACATAAAGCCACCAGCATGCATTTATCAGACAACAAAAGGCAGTGAAGAGTCTTTCCAGGTAGATATTTTGAGAAGATCTTYTCAGTGTTTAACCAGAAGAAGTCTAATCGCATAAACATTGAAAAGTCCACAAAAGCACCAAAACTCACAGCAAGGACAAAGCAGATGCAGCAGGGTTTAGAAGGTAGAGAAAAGCAACAGAGAACAACTTGTAAGGCAGCCTGGAAGGGGAAAAAAAAAAAAAAAAAAAGAAAGAAATGAAGATGCTGAGATGCTGAAGAAGAGAGGATATCATGCACAAAAGAGTTCATTGGCTGGAAAGACTCCCTAACTGTTCTATAGCTTGAAACTTTATGAAGGGACACCTAGATGCTAAATGAAACTTACATTTTTACCTTACATATTTGAAAAATTGAGGGGTTTATTAGATCAAATCTCTTTGGTCTATGGCTTTTCCATATTGAGTATTTTGCTGAGATTGATAAAGTCAATCCTATTTCAACAAAGCACATTTTGTTTATATTGGTAGCTCTGTCACATCTAGAGGTCTGATACATGTCAGATCTCTCAGATGCTGCAGATGCGGCCATATTGTATTTTCTTTTGGAAAGCAACACATGTAAAAGCCAAAATGCAAGGGGCTCCTTTCCCAGCCTGATCTCCCAGACAGTCTTTGGAGGCTGAGGCGAGTCAGTGACCACTGACACATGCTGTGTACCCAGCAGGCTGTTTCATAAGACCTAGGATTTGGTGTCCAAATCACGCTTTTGTTTTGTAATACTTTTGGAGAGTTACAGCATTGCTGTTCTGTTTGTGCAACAAGGGGAAAGATGGTTTCCTACATGCTATCTGGGAAGCTGCACAGACCAGCAGAGGAAGAAGGTCAGAGTTTGCTGTGTTACCCTTCCTTGTAGCCCATACCAAAGGCACAGAACAGCTCAAACCAGCAGCACAGTTCTTAGTTCATAGACGTCTCTCTGCCTGGCTGTGCACGTTTTGACTCCACGCATCCTTCCCAAGTCAAGAGGCCAGAAACACATAGATGAACCAGGGAGATAAACTAAGAATTTGCACTTCTGTAAACACTCGGAAAGGAAGTTGATGCATTTTGTCCAGGCCTGAAGAGCATTAGACTTGCATAACTAGGTCCACTGTTTACTTCCTAGAAGCTGGAAGATGGAAGATGCAAGAACTAAGACTGAAATCATCATTCCCATTGATGCGAGTACCTGATGCAGTCTGCTCTTTGCCTTAATGCCAAAAAAAAAAAAAAAAAAAAAAAAAAGGATTTTTTTTACTGTTATTTTAACAGACTGAAGTATGGATAGAACCACCTAAAGGAGCAGAAATCAGGTGCACTTGGCATCGTTGCACTTGAGCTGTTGAGGAGTGATGATGTTATAAGGAATTCACTCCTGCCTACTGGCCTCAGTTGCTCTGAGAATGATGTATTTAAAGACAAGCAGCACTTTAAAGTAACAGCCTAGAGAGGAAGCTTAGCACAGCACCACTTTGCCTTTATTAATAAGACATTTCTGACAAGACTTTCAGAAAGAGTAGGGGAGAAAAAGTGGAACTTCTAAAACAGTCGGAAGATGGGTGCGCTCCAGAGGGTGACGCAGAAGGAGCAGTGCTGGCCAAGTGCTGGTGGGGCTCTTCTCAGGTAAGTCCATCCGAGCAAGACTCGGCCCTAGGACAAACGCCGCCCAGCTCCCAGCCTGCCGAGCGRGCCGGTAGGGATCTGGCCCGTATAAATATTTGCCTCTGGAATTCCGCAAAAGCCGTTCCCCCAGCACACATGCTGTTGTGCACGTGTGTGCTGCCGCGGCTTTGCCCGGGGTGAGCTGTAACCTTTCTCCCTGAGCACTGACTACTGCATTCCTCGCTTGTCAGCAACAGACCCCCGAGCTCCCCTAGACTCTCCCTCGTGTTATTTTTAGTCCAGCACACGTCTTTGTTGATCCCCTCCAGTTTACCTTTCGACCATAACTGCTTCTTTGTTGCTTCACCCTGGCCATTGAATAGGCAATACTGACTAGAATGAAATAAAATACCTCTGGAAAGCAGCTGAGCTGGTGACTTTGAACACCATGAACACTATTCAAGCACAAAGCCTTTTTCTGCTATTGGTCTTCTTTTGGTCTCTCAATAAGTGAAGGACAGCATTAGAGCTGCATCATAAATTTTACCTAAAAGCTAGTCAGAAGGTTAGAATTTTGATTATTTTTGCTTGCATTTCGCTCCAGTACCTGTACACAGCTACTTGAATTGTAACTATAAGATGTAGAAAGGTGTGTAGACCGCTTCTCAGCTGAAGCAAGATGTTTGTTTTCAGGATATTTTCCGTACATTTTCAAATATAACAGCAAAATCTTTACCATTTTCTTTGAAAACATTTTCTCTGCCAGTCCATAAATCTCACTATTCAAATCTTTTTTTCTTTAATGTCATTCCCAGTCCTCTAGTTTAACTGGTTTAACAGCTTTCCTTGTAAATTAACCTAATACATTTGTGTTGACCTACATCAGAGATTTACCAACTGAGGTCTGTACACATTTACCTGGCACCAGTGGCATCCTCTGCCAGGTCAGACCATGAGCGTGTGTTTACCGGAGTAACGGAGTCAGCTTTTCCACACAAACAATCTGAGGGAAACTGCAGGCATGTGATTCAAGGCTCCCCACAAGTAGACCCATTTGCAAAGGGAGCAGGAATGTGTCTGAGCTGCAAGGAAAAGGGCTCCCTGTGAGGAATGATCATTTTGGCAGTAACTAACTTTGTGCAGGTCCGGTGATTTTTCTCCAGTAGCATTGGGGCATGCAAGCCCTGTATGGAGAGGTGTGCTGAGATGCAAGGTCTCAGCAGCAATAGCTAGCTAATCAGCTAATTATTGATATAGCAGCAGAGGCAGCCGCCAGCTTTCTTATAAATGTGTGGATGTTTCCTARTGCGGAGCTAAGAGCTGCTTCTGGTGGTCATGGTCACAAATTCCCTGCTGCTCCCATTGCAGAATCAAATTCTGGCCCCTCTTTCAGCACCTCTTGGATATTGCGAGGCACAGACCTAAACTGAGCRCGTAGTTCCAGGTGAATGTTACTCAACATAAGAATAGAGACTGTAGCCTCTTGTTAGCAGAATTTAAAAGTATTTTATACTTTCATATTGTATGGCAAACTCTTAGCTCATTTGCTGTCCCCAGTTAATGTCACATACCTCTCTAGCAGAAATGCTTGGCGAATTTCTTTGAGTGTATATAACTTTCACCTTTTCACTGCTTTTCCCTCTAGATCACTGATTGCAARCTTTTGTAAAATTCAAGGCCTTTTATTTCCTTTCCATATTTGCAACCTATATATAATGCATTTTCCAGTCATGATTCATTAAAATTCTTCTAACATGTAATTAAATTCTTTACACAACCTGGCTTAGATTATCTGCTATTGTGTAAAGTAACATCAGACAGACAGACAGACTCCCTTTGCCATCTTCCTCTGATGCGTTACAGATTATCTTTACTCCTTTGCACCTCTTATAAAAGGTCATTTTGACCTTTTCCAGCTCACTTTTCTGAACTGGTTGCACAGGCYATTTTAAATATTTTGAGCTGTGGCATGTCTACATATGGAACAACCTAAAAAAATCACAAAGAACTTATGCTTGATCGTGATGCAATATATATTGCACTCTGGTTGGTTGAACTGCTAAAATGAATGATAGTAGGTGCGTCTTTATTAACGCTTTAGTTTGGATCAGGAATATACCTTTGAAATGAATCTCTCAACACCCCTCTTTGGTTCACAGCACCAACCACTCTTGGAGGACRTGAACTGGATTGCTTTCAAATCCAGCTGAGTCAGAGGAATCTGCCTGGCATTGCACCAATGATCTCGAGCCCCTTGTAAAGATTCATTGAGTCTATGCAACCCATGTAGACCCAATTCAAAGTAAATCTCCGTAGTGTGTCAGAACCTCAGTGCTATTCATCTACTATATAAATCCGYTCCTTGGGGGCTACGTTGTTGTTTATGTAGATGTAACCACTGCTAGTTAAAAACCCACTGTTTTGCCTCCTCCCTCGTTGCCTTTTGTTCTTCCCCAAGAGTGGTAGTTAGGTCAAGTACAGACATATACATACTGGGCTCCAGATTTAGTATCGCCTCTTGTCCTGCAACTTACTGCTGCCTATTTTAAAAATGAACTAGTGCCCTTCTGAACGCAAATAGAAACAGTGCCAGACAGATGTCATCTAAATAGGCCATATACGTTTTCTAAGTTTCTTTAGGTAGATTACACTATGGTCATTGTGCCTGCATTTGCCTATGTTAGCATTGTCACTTGCTGTTTAAGAAAAWTTTACAATGTCTGATCGTATGAAATTTCACCAGAAGTTGGCCGCTTCTTTCTCCCGCTACCTCCCCAAAGGTAGGAGGAATATGAGGGGGAAACCAAATGCAAACACTAAAGATCCCTCCCTTGTTGCTGTTCTGTTGCTGTGCAAACATGTATACAGGACATCAGGATTTGTAGATGCTCTATAAAGACAAAAGACAAAGGCCTAGGTGGGAAGAAATTATGATTTGCACTAAATAGGTGGTGAGCCAGTTCTTCCCACAGTTACAGTGTTGTGAGTCCTGCACATTCCAGAGTTGGAATAAGAGCGCAGTTGTCTTAGAGGAAACAGGGGCTAGTGAAAAGGAAGAGGACTCAAAAGTTACGACAAGAAAAAGTGAAAATAGTAAATAAATTAGCTAGTGTTTAGTTCTTAATGTGTTCAAAAAGAGTGGAAAAACACAGGCTGAAACTTGTGATCCTGTAATTTGATCTGCGTGTGCTGACCTTGTGAGAAGTTATCAATCAATTTTAATGATAACATCATACTTTTCAGGGAAAGAACAGCATCTGACTTTAAATTACAAACATTGCTGTAAAAATAAAGGACTCTGGCCCAACTTAGCCCTAGGACAACTTGATTCCCTGGTCCTTGCTTTCAGGGATACCCAAGAGGATTTTCTTTGCAGGCTAGATCTTTCACCCTCCTCACACATCCCCATAGGCACCTCATGCTAATATTGGGAAGGGAAAGAGAGGCTCAACTCCCCTTTTATTCCTTCCTTCCTCAGGGAAGTCACAGGCCACAGTAATCAATTAACAAGGTCATTACAATAAGCAAGGTCAAATGGTTTTCTTGGCTGTGGCTACTAATGGGAGTTACTGGAATCCTATATAAACTTTTTTGTTTGGAAGATCTTGTATTTCCATTTAGCAGAGATACAAAGACCTAATTCCCTTTTTTACTTCTCTCTTCCTTCTCCACTCCCCTTTTCCTGCCAGTTTTGTATTTCCCTCCTCTCATTACTGCACTGACATAAATAACTGCACAGGGAGAGCTCAGAATCAGGCCCTATTTTGTGCCACAAACATGCAAGAAAAATAGAGCAATAAAAGAAAGTAACTGAACCAGAGATATTTAGAAGAACTTTATCTCTTTTCTTTTTCTTGCCTTTTTCATTTCAAAGCATAAAATATTACCTGAAATATCAGTTAAGCAGGGAAATATCCTAATAAATGAGCATGCAAGTATGTGCCCAGTAAGTTATTTGATTAAACAGGAAGCTAGAATCCTATAGATATCCACAAATAAAGCCCCAAATCTAAATGACTGTATCGTTAGCTCATTTGTAAACTGTTCCAGATGTAAGGTTTTGGCAGCTTTCCAGTAGGCTGGCTGCAGTCTGAGCTTTCCTGCATCCGCAGTGAGAACTGCAATGCCTGACTCTTGAAGGAAAAGCTCCACAAGGCTGATTACAGAAAGTAACAACCTGCCTGCTGAGGGGGCTTTCAGGCAGATTCCCTGGGCAAAGAATGCCCCTTTCCCTGGGGCCGGACGGCAGCCGCTTCGTGCTGGATGTGTGATCGATCTGCATTATGAATCACCCCGTGAAAGCCCCTCTGAGAAGATCCTTCAGCGATCATATCAGGGACTCCACTGCCCGAGCTTTGGATGTTATCTGGAAAAACACAAGAGACAGACGCCTGGCAGGTGAGGCAGAGGTTAAATAAGCATATTTTAAGCTGGGCTACCGGGCCATAATCAATAAGGGTAATTAGCAGGGTTGTTTGCATAATGAGGCAGCGTTGAATTCTCTGTACTGTGTTTTGTTTCTGTGTCATGTTACGTGGGGGCTACGCCTACAGTGGGGCTGTGTAGGTTTTGCTCTGCGCGCGCRAGAAACGTAAATGGAAGGAAAGGCCGGGGGAATTTTGCTCCGCAGGGGCGGTGGGAGCCGCTCCCGCTGCAGCGAGTTGTTTGGCTGCGAGGAGCGCGAGGATGTGCCCCGCGCGCCGGGCTGGCAGCGCTGCGGAGCCGGCGAGGGCGGCAGCGCGGGTATCGGTGCTGAATGTTCAACCACTGCTGGTGTTTCCTCTGGCAGGGGGTGCGAGTGTCAGGTTTGCCAGAGCGAGGCTTCTGAGGTATAAATTAGGAACAACTCTAGGGTTGCAGCTCATGTTTTTATTTTGACTCGCAAAGGCTCCAGACCTGAGGCAAACCATAATAGAGGGCTGGAGAAAAAGGTATTTTCACTATTCTTTTATCCCCTCTCCTGCAGCCATGTGTTAGGCTGAAGATGTCTCATTCACGCTTTGGGGTGGTTATTTTCATTATCGGCGTTTAGAGGCTTCCAAAGGGGTGGCAGAGGGGCAGGCTGGGCGGGACGTGCCGGAGAGCCCCGTCTGTTTGTACACGCGCTCCGGGGGCGGCTCGGGCTGCCGCGAGGCCAGGAGGGAGGAGAAAGGAGCGCCGGGATACCATTGAGGCGGAGATGACCAGGAGACAGACCTTATGGCCCCCTAATGTAAACTGAACTTTTGCATCATTTTTCCTGCACTTTATCTTTTGGAGAAATATGAGCCGTTAGGTAATGTAAGACATTTGTGATGGCGCACTGATTCCCAAAGCGATTGCATCAGGTAATTAGGCAGCGGGCAGCCATGGCCTGTAAAGAAAAACAGCTTTACAATAGACATCTGTGTTAGAATCCCAAGGAAAACAGTATTAAGATACTTCTGTTCAAAGTCTTCCTCCAGYGCTCTTACGTTAAATGGGATGTAAGGAGTAGTTTACATCCATAAAGTTACTAATTATAGCAGTGGGCATAGAAATGTGCTTTAAACCAAAGCAGCTTTTAAAGGCCATGTACTGGCCACAGTGTTGGCATTTGGGCCAATTCTGTGGCTGTTCTCACAGACAGCAAAGGACTGCGAGTCTCCTTAGCACTGCTTTACAGGGAGGCCTCATGGATCCGTGTCACTGGAGATGGGACATGGCAGTAACCTCAGTGCTCTGCTCGTTGTGAAAGAGCAGCCATTAGTCTCCTTTCCCATGATAAATTGACCTGGGTAGACCATCTGTTTCGTGTCTCCAAGGTGTGTTAGAGAAACGAAGCTGGACTTTTTTGGTAGCTTAAGGACTGAAGGGCTTGGAGGGCAGTCACAACATCGGGTCTTGTCTCAGAGCAACTCTTGCAACACACTGAAACCCCAATGGAAGGGGCAGGGAGAGGAAAGAAAGCCTGGAAAGAGAGGCCAGGAGCTTACACAGACCTATAAAAGGGAAGCTGGTGGGGCCAAGTGGACCTCTGTTTAATCTGCCTGGTCAGCTGGACACTTGTTTACCCTGGAATTAGTTTCCATTCCACCTGCTAGAGATGTTTATGTGAATGCCTTGAAGTAAGCTTCTTAATTTATAGTTAAATTCAGAATGGCATTCACATCAGCAGGCTCCAAGAATCTCTGTCCTGCTTCCAAATAAGACAACTACCAACTGTTTTCTATGAAACTGTTCTCCTCTCACCAGCTCACACAGAGAAGCAAATAATGGTATGTCATTTGTCCATTCTGTATGTGACCTACATATGAAAATATATGGATTTTATCAGGATATAAAAAGGCCTTGAAAAGTACATATACTTAATGTTGCATGTGATTGACAAATATTTGGAGGATAAACAACTGCTAATTATATTTCTTGAGACTGTTGCATTCCTAGTAATGAGTGAACGTGAACCCTCCAGCCTCTTCAACTGTGCTGATAAGGGCCAGCATGTTTTTATTCTGCTTGGCAGATGGTTATGAGCCRTCACCGTTTTTATCAATGCAAGGCTTAGATGTTGGAGGACCCTTAAAAGTAGTGACAGTTCCATTTTCCAGACTGTGCTGGTGACGTAGTTGTTGTCGGTCCACTAATATATTTGAGCTGCTTTCTATCAGAAAGTCATTTAATCATCAGGCTGAGCCCCAATATGCAGGGCAATGCATAGCTGGATGAGAGATATGAGGCTGAATTCCTGAAAATATTTCATAAATCAACAGAGATTTGAGAAGAGAAATGGAGCCTCAACAAACTGTGTCCCTGCTCTGTTTGCTCTCCAGAATATCAGCAGTTGAAACTGCTGACTGCCTAAAACGGCGAAGACAGGTCATGACACTGAAATGAGAAATCCACTTGCATCAGCAATTTGTGTTATCAGGACACACCTTTAAAAAAGCACATGATATGTGCAGAAGAAATTAGAAAATGTGAACTATGCATTCTTTATGACATATGCAAGAAAAAATAATCCAAGCAATGTTTTGCCTGGGAAAGTTCTAGCCTGTTCCCCATGACAGCAAATCGGGCAATACAGTACGATGCAATCATCCAGCAGGCAGCAATGCTGACCTCTTATTAGCAGAATACCCCGGGAAAAGACCATGGAAAATTATTTCCAAAAATATCTTTAGACTAGGTCATATGATCTTAATGACACCTAAGAAAGACAGCATTAAGCTTGGACCAAATGTATCTTAGGGCTTAGAGACAGGGTTGAAACTCCACAGAATGAAGATGACTGTGGTTAGAGGTGGCTGCATTTTACCCCCCAGTTCGTCCCTGCTTGAGATGCTGCCCAGTGATGGGATGGAGAGCAGAGGGCAGGCAGGACGTCCTCCTGGGCCGCACCATCCCCAACAGGGATGTGCAGCCAAGCGCATCCGTAGGGATACGGGAACGCACCGGAGTAGCGTGGCATGTGAAATACAGACCCTGAGGGGCAGAAAGTCGCAGCCATGGCCAAGCTGCTCTGAAGGCAGCATGGCTCGTGATTTCCCACTCGGTGCCTCTTCTCTTTCTTAGTTTACACAGAAAAAGAAAATGTAGACATATGTTTATAGTCACGTCTGGTGATCTTAAAATGTGGAAAATGAATCACTAAATAAATCACTAAACACAATGGGAGCATTTTCAATCGCTAGGACATCAAATGTGTCCAGTAGAGATGGGATATAATCTGGGGCAATGCAATGAACAGCAAAGAATAAAACAACAGAATGAGAAACAAATTGCTGGGTTCTCCAAGTGGGAGATACAAAAGTTATAACGTTTCCTGTGACCACGCTCATGAGAAACAGAAACATTTGCTTGGGAATTTCAAAGGCAGTTGATTCCCCTCACTGATGTCAAACCACATCCTCAGCTGGGAAAGGAAGCACGTTTGGCCTTACTTGGCAGATGGACCTACTCAAATGCAACTAGGATTTTATGCGCAGGGGCAGCAGCCTCCTGGAGGCTTTTACAACCCCACGACACACATCTCCCCAAACACGTGGGAGAGATGTTTGCTGGGGCCTGCACACGATGTCCCGTAGATGACAGTGCACCACTTGTCTGCAGGGCACTGAGACCTATTGTGGCCACCATGTGACAACTAAAAGATCCTTTTTTTTCCTCATTTTCAGCAGCATTTCTGGAAAACACAATCAGGCACTGAGCCCAACAAACCATTCATACACCTCTTTTTAAAAAATAGTTTATTTTTCAGTGAGCAACAAGATTGTCTTCTGGAATGTCTGGTACGGTAGACAAAAAGGGTTTATCGAACCATTAGGATTTTGTGAATTGCACTGGTTTTGTTGAACTGGCTCAGTCAATGAAAGTCCTGAAGACAACATCCGTATTTATCATTTTTATTTACCTACCACTAATAATTTTAGATAAAATGGGCTTTTCTATTTTTTCTTTTTGTTTTCTTAAAAAAAAAAAAAAAAAAACAGAAAAATCACCCATTTTCAGAAATTTTCAAATTATTGATCACTTTTCATTGTGCTACTTAATCTTTGAATCATCTGGAAAGATTATATATATCCTTATAAATTATAGACTAATCTCCTTTTATCCTATGTTAATTTCAAATCTATTTATGCAGGGTTTTTTGTGCAGATTCTTTGGGCTAGATCTATTTTTCTTTAAGTTTAGTCCGAATGATATCAGTATTTAAGTTTTTCTTGATACTTGCCATATCAAACTCTTCATGACTTTGTCTCAGATCACTGGGATCATCCATTTACTCTTGCTGGAGGATGGTTTGTTCTCCATCATCAACATCCCCATACTTCCACTTCTTTATACTTGCAGCTTTCACTTGGTTATAATGCCTGAAAACATGCCTTTTTATGGATTGCAAAATATGTGAGTGTAGGACTTCCTCATTCCTAATAAATGCCCAGCTCTGACTTACAGTTGTAAACATATATTTGTTTCCTTAATTTTCATCCTTGGGAAATTTTTAAAGATTCATTTGAAGGACAAGAACTTGCAATACATTTTACGTATCCCTGATACTTATGTAGAAGAGAAATTACTGCTGTGTTTGCTGTATTCTGAGACTGGAGAAATGTTGGTGTCTGTAGATGAAATAATGTTTTAGAAAATATCTGGATACATTGCAGAATCTGAGGCCACGTGAGACACAGCCTTGTGTAGGTTCCTGTTAAGCTGTGTCAGCGTTCTCAGGAAATGACTTCTGATTGTGGGGTCAACTTGCTATAGGTTTGTTTTATCCAAGCTATTACATATTATTTTAAATATTTAAATGAAACATTAAATCTATTTTTAGATTTAATTAAATAGAAATTTAATTTTAAAATATATACTAATACATACTATAGCATACTATTCCATCAAATATAGGATGGTTGTTGTTTTGAAGTGTTCTTGTAAATAGACTGTAATTTATGGAAAACTAACAACAAAACAGTGCATGATATTGGGCTCATTTGAAAGAACAGAAAGATATATTTACAATAGCACAGGCATGGCATATAAAGAGCAAGACATAATAATATATTTGTGTTGAATAGTTATATATTCTTTATCAGCTTCAAGTTTCCTCCCTTTAAGAGGCCTCAAATGTTGTTTATCCCTCAAATTACAAAAGAAACTTGTATTATAACTAGGCTTTTTTTGAAAAAATATTAATCTTGATGGTCTGATTCTTCTTTTAAATTTAGACATTAGATATAATCTGAAACCATGCTCTATCCACCCACCACTCTGCTTATGATTCATACACATCATACACTTGTCCATTTTCGGAAAATGTCACTAAACTCAATTTCAAGTAAGACGAACTATTTCATGTTTTTATGGCACTGAGGTGAGTGGAGTTCTTGTAAAGCAAAAGTCCTTCAGTCAAAATCCTCATTCAAAATGGCATTGGCAGTTAAATCTGTTGTCAGGTTCTTATTCCCTGTTGCATTTTTTAATTTGTCACTCTCTGTCTAGGGCTGTTAGAGGACCCTCGCAGCAGCTTTTACATAGTTCTGGTGGTGCTGATTTGTACCCACCGGAGTGTCTTGTTCCCAGTCCCTGTGTGCTTCTCATGTGGAGGCTGACACCAAGGGAGGTTGGCAGAACGGGCGCATACGCTCTCACCTCGGCTGTTTGCAAGGGGTATTTCCATCTGGCAGAACTAATTTCCAGTGCTGGTGGGCTGGACAATCATAAAGTTTTATTTATGACTTTCACATTTCCCTCCATCAGTGAAATCCGAAACATCCATTTCACGGGGTTCCTCTGTCATTTGGGTAAGCGGCACACAACAATGGTCTCTCTTTGTCCAAGTTTACAATAAGAAGTACACAGTATGCTAAGCACATTATAAAAGTGGTTGCTACAAAATCCTCATGCATTCAATTTGCAACAGCTGGAAGAGATTATGGAAATACACCCTTTTTGTCAGCATTCTGTTTTTCCACAGTGCTCCTAGCCAGTCCTAGGGCTGACACAAACAGTCCGCCCAGTGCCTGAGATTGTAGGGATGTGTTTGGGAGAAATTCACTCCCTAGGGCATGTCAGCCATTAGGAAGGTTTGGAAATCACTTTGCTGCTTTCTGAGGAGGCTTCTTCCTAAGCGTGGGCCATATCGGGGAGGAGCAAACCCAGAGCAACGTCCCTCAGTGCAGAGAAGGAGCACCCAGATAGGAACAGTGCTGCTCCTCTCTTGGGCATCTTGCACATGGGAGGAAAGGGAAAGCAATACACCTGCTAGRGAAACAGCCTCATCGTTTAAACCTTTCAGTATCCATGGTCTTAGGAAGTACACATCATCGGGAAGGAATTAAAAATGAATGAAAAGATGAAAACTACAGTCAGCTCACTCTAGGCCCAGGTTCATGCACTGTGGGCCCAGGTCCATAATCCATGACCGGCAGTATTTTTAAACTCCAGTGTTAGACCCTGGATGCCGTGGGATGAGCATTTAGCCTCGCTGGAAGCCTCTCCTTGCGACACTTGCTCCCTTGGCCTCACGCTGGCGCCTCTCGGGAGCGCGGCCTCRTGGGGCCCGCTCCCAGCGCTGCCCATGTCCTCAGCAGCCACCAGGCCCTGCACCCACCTCCAAGGCCCTTGTGTATCCGAAACCYTCCTCAGAACTGCTGAAAGAGCTGAACTGCTTTCTATCTGCTTGTTTGGAAGAGCCTCGCTCTCAAAAATTACAACTGCTACAGTTCTGCTAACATCTGGACATCTTCCTTACGTCAGAGGCGGATGATGAGATCCAGATGTTTTGACTTAGTGATGTTTTCATTAACTTCTTAGCAGTTTTGCCTTCGTTTTGTTTACCAACTGCAACTTCTTAACTCCAGCTCACATATGTGAGTGTTACTGGGGGGAACAGGGAGAAGAGCTGGGAAGGAGGGGACAGCCAGGGAAATGAAATTAGTGTTTGGCTGAGACCCAAGATAACTGATTTCTCTTATTACAGTATGCTGTTCCAGCCTTTGGGAAGGTCAGTCCTAGATGATAGGAAACATATCACTGAGTTGCTATTTTCAGTAAAAATGACTTATATGATTTGCTAATTTTGTTCCAATTTAGAAGTAAACACGTTAAGCTATGAAGACAGCAGGAAATAGAGGACATACGATAATATTAATTGCAGCCTCCTGAACTTTGTATTTGCCATATAGAAGTTAATTGCCATGTAGAGAATATTTATTACTCTGAAGGAATGCCACTATTGCCCCAGATGCAGGAGGGATCACAGTCATGCTGTAGGCTTCACATTAGGATCTGAATACTTTTGTTAAGGAAAAAATGGCCAATAAACAGCATATGAAAAAAATGCAGATCCAAGCTGTCTAGTATCTGCTTTATGTAAATGTTTTACATATTTGGTAATTTTATGTGACAGGATTCCAATTAGAAGAATTTGAAAAATTTCCAAAGGTTAGCTCCACTGGCCTTTTCCCACTGCAAATAAAACGAGTGCTAGCGGAACAGATTATCTTGCAATGCACATCTCATTGAGACACTGAGGCAAATTTTTAAAATTGTGTCTAAGCTTGCATTTCATGKAGTGAAATTCTGCATGCGTGCATGCGGGTATGTGAGAGAGGGACACCAGAGCTAGGCTAGGCTTATTGACTCTATTATTCACTGCATGCTTAAACATGTTTAGCACTGTGCAAGGAACTTGAGATCAAGAAATCCCTACTCTGAAGGGAATATAATCTGCGAGATAATTAACGTCAGTGCTCAGAAGGGATAAAGTGGTGCACATGTAAACATATACTAATATGTTTACCATGAGCAAAAAATACATATTGGTCAATACTTATTTATCAACCATMTGAGCTCCATCCACAGCTCCAAGTTTACCCACTTGCAGGAACTTCAGGGAGGGCTGGCATCCCCTGAACTGAGGAAAAAAAAGAAACTAGGAGGAATTGAGGATACAGTACATGGGAATATCTCACTATAGCAGAAGTTGGTATTAGTATTTTCAGACTGTAAGAGGGTCAGCTGGCAGTAATTTTTGTTTATGAAGTATGGATATTTCTCTCGGTGTGTTTGATATACACATATCTGGGTTAATGTAGAAGATCTAATAAAAATACTAGAGGAATATTTAGGCAGATTCTACTCTCAAGGAGTAAATCAATCATGTAAATATGCATAAGAGTTTAGTCCATTCCTCAGAGGGAAGCTACTCAGTAAAAAGCCTTGGTGTAAAGGTCCGTGGACAAAGGAAATTTTGTTTTCCCATGTGCTTTTTGGTTTTATTTTTTTAGATCTTTATTGCTTTGCTGCTTGTTATGACAAAAGAGACGAGATAGAACCAACACAAGAGCTCTTCCATCTGTTCAGCCATGGGTTTATTGTCTGTCTCTGTCAGTATTACAGGAGGGTTTTAAGCAGCTCTTCGTAAAAATGTAGCAGCATCCTTCAAAATTTGTGCTATGTTATTCATGCTACCTGATGGTCTGAAGTTGTCTTTTGGCAGCCATCCTAATGTACTAGAGTATCTGCCACCTGAGCTGAAATAACAAGGGGACCGCTCTGGTGAGCCACAAAGGAGAAGGCTTTGGCATGTGCCCTTGCCTTGTTGGGCTTGCCTTGCCACGGCAGAAAATCTTCAGGCACTGTACTGGATCTGGTCCATAAGGCTGGGGAAATGTTCAAAGGGTCATTCAATCCATTAATATGATTTTCCTTAAGACAGAATAGTGTAATAGCAAGTTTCTCTTTAAAAGCTAGATAGTTAGCAGTTGGGAAAAATCAGTTGGCTGCGATCTTTGTGTAATGTGTCTTCCATAATTTGGCTGTGCTCTGTCATTCGGACATCTTTGCAGTAAGTGTGCAGAGATGAGAGGACTGAGATGTGAAGTGGTCCAGAAGGCTGTAAAGTGAAGTATAGCCTTGGCCTTTGCCCATATCTGTCACTTGTCAAACATCTCTCATTTGCCAGCGGACAGATACATATCTTCCTGAATTGTTGTATTTGTCTTGATATTAGCTCTATCCAGACCTACTTCTTTTCATCCTGAACCYTTTCATTAAAAAATGACTAATAAAAGACATGAGATTCATCTGCCATGACATTTCTGCCAATCAGGATTTTAGTATTTTTTTAGCAAGTTTTAGTAAGTTTTTTGTTGAATGCCACACAGAGTTGAACTTAGAGTCTAGCCTTGGAGTTGTACATCACACATGCATGTACTAAAGTAACTGGATATATTTTAGCGTGATGTTTTTCAGTGAAATTGAAAACATTGTCTTTTCTGAGTGGCATAGTAAGAAGATGCTTGTTTCCTTCTCAGCTGGATTCTTAGATCAGTAACTTGGAGGGGGAAGAAGTGTTTTGAGTGGTTCTGGGCAGAAATGAAGAGTTCAGACTCAAGTGAATGTTAGGTTTCAAAAGGAAGAAAAAAACTTTGATGTAAATTGTGAGGACAGTTGCATTAGAGTAGCAGAACTTCTGTTGTCGCAATTTTGCAGCAGTGACTTTTGTCTCCTGCTGCTTTTCACTGATGGTGGAGTGGCAGATTCATGCAACAGGACTGAAAAGTGAAACTYCCCTCTTAGCAAGAGCCGGTGCTGCCCCAGAGTTGCTCATTCGGCAGAACCAGTGGAAACGAGATTGCAGTGAAGCATTTATGTTGATCAATTTGTTTGCTTTGCTGCTCTAAGAATTTGCTGAATGAACAGCCTTACAATTCCAGCTAATATTAAAGCGCTGACCATAATCTTCTGCACACCACATGTTTTAGGAACTTAAGGGTCTAATGAACCTTAAACTATTGATAAAATCTTGACATTCAGTTTGGTAACCAGAAGAGACCATTCTGATGTGATGTTAATAAATTAGCATACACCAAACACACATACACAAATATATGTGCTTCTCCTGCTGTGTTGATTCGCCTTTTGTTTTTCTTTAGTATAAAGTGAATACATTTTTAAGCAAGAAGACCCATATAACTGAATTTTTTAAGGTTCTCTCCTGCTCATTCTCTTTCCTAAAGCTAAAGCTAATCTTGGTTTCAACTGAGAGTCCACTGAGGGCTCTGTGGGTGGAAATGCAAGTTGTTCTTCTATCATCTCAGATCATATGGATAGCTATGGTTTCTCTTCTAAGATCAAAAAGGCTCTTAGGATTAGCAGATCTAACCTATCTAAAGTATGTGCCTACACTGCTGTACATGGTGTGAGACAGAATCATATACACTTATCATATATGTATATATATGATTCTAATTTATAGAGTTTCGATAATAAAGCATCTATCTCTATGTGTTCCAGTGTAGATGCCTCTGTTACAGAAGCAGGCAGGGAGAATATCTTAAAAGGAATATTATCCTGTTTCATAGATATCCACTTTCTAAATCTTCACACAGTAGTAATAGTTTTTATAATTTGATTTCTTTGACCCTCTTGTTCTTTGGAAGATAAAGTTATCTGTGGTCCGCTAGGACTCTCAAGCAAGCAAGAGCTCGGGCACTGCACTTGAAGCAAGGGTGGAAAATGACTACACAAATATTTATCACTGGCATCAGCACCAGTATTGTAGAAACAGACTCTCTGGCTTATTTCCCAGCCATGGCAGCTTTTAGGAGAGCTTCAGGCCACTTTTCAAACTGATTTTGTTCTGTAAAAGTACTTGGTAAAATCTGTTCTATTTCATAAGGGCATATGTTGTCTGTATGAAACTGCAGGCTTTAAGGGTTTGGCCTGCAATCTGGCATAATACAATATGAAACATCTTTTCTTTGTCTAATTATGAAAGAAACTTTCTTCCTTACCTGCAAGAAATTTAAAAACATCTTAAAGTATGTATATGGTTATCTTTTATGGTATATTGACTTTACTGAAGCTGGCCAGCATATTTCTGTAGTATTATCCTCTGAAGATTTTTTTGTTGACTGGCTAAATACACAGAATTCAAACAGGTAAAGAACAGATACTCCATGAAATTAAGAAAAAAAAAAAAAGAGAGAGAGAGAGATAGGATTAGAAATGAAAATCTCAATTTGTTTATTGATATTGTTAAGTTATTCTATGATCTTAACTTGGGAGAATTTTGTAGGAATCTTGTTATAAAATAGCCCGTTGTACTTCAAGAAATAAGGTCAGATGATCTCAAATGGAAATACTTTTTGATTGCAAAGAATTTATATAGCCTGTTTCTCACGAGGGCAAGGAATTTTGCTGATGTGAAAGCAGAAATACATTTGCTAAAGAAAATAATGTCGTTTGACAGAAAAAAAAAGAACTATATGAAGATAGGCATTTTGATCACRTTTTAAAGATCAGTGAAAAGATAGCTGGAATTTCTCAACGCATGTGGTTACCCTGAGAAAAAGACATAGTCTAGCAAGCCTGCATAGAAAGCTTGTAACTTGTACCCTTGCACTGAACTGCCGTTACCGAGTTTATGGGTGACTATAAAATCGAAATCCTTTCCTATTATCCCATTATCTACATTCTTATATTGTTCCCATTATCATCCCATCAGGTCTGTATTTTTAAGAACAGAAATTTCCTCTCTTCGTTTTCTYCTCAAAAGTAAAAGCGATTACCAAGAAACCTGTTTTACTTCTCCTTTTAAAAAGTCCATGTGCTTCTTCCATATCTTAATTAGTAGTATTTATAGTAATCCTTTTGCTCATAAGACATCTTATATTGTAATGTCACTCRGGTTAGGGTCCTCAGACAGCTCATTTGAAAGCTGAAACCAGTAGTTTCTGATCCCTGTACCCACCACTGCTTTTAATAAGATCTACTGAAGCTGTTAGGAATTAAAGGTCATTACAGCTTTGTGTATATTTGGGCTATTTGGYAAAATTAGCTTGCCAGGGTGGCCTGATGGGTAACGATGAGCACATCTGGTTCCAGTTCTTTGGAGCTACCACAGCAAGATGTAATTTCAAACATGAGGTTTCAGTATCCACCACCTGGGGAAATCTCCGCAGGGATTTAACTCTTCTCTGCCCCCTCTATTTGAGATCCTTCACTCCAGTGCTCCCTTTGTCCCCAGCGCCTCACTCCATTTCAGCTCCCTCCRTTCAGTTTTCTGACACGAGATCAGACTACAGAGTTTTTCAAGGCAAGGACTGGCAATAACCATGTGTTTGTGCAGTGCCTGCAGCAGGTGCTGAGCTCCCCTGGCTAGTCCTGTGCAGTAACATGAAGTAACAGAGCTCTAGGTTAAGTTTTATTTGAGGAGAGAAAGCTCAGAGCAAGGCTCTCTTCTTCGGAGTGGGAAAGATCTTTTTCACTGTGCTTCGTGTTGCAAGCAAGGGAGGAGAATTACACCAGAAGGAAAATCTATCTCAAAACACAGCAGTATTTAAACAATTCATCTACATAAAAATATTAGAATAATGATTATTACGCATTGTATTTGTCTGGGACTACATTTTAAACAGAGTACAGTTAAAAATGTCAGCTCTTAYGAGATAATAGGCGTAGCAAAAAACTCCTACAGGAAATCCAACAGAATTGTATTAGCAAAATTCAAGCTGTTCATTTCCATCAGCAATCTCTTATTGTGCGTAAAAAGCCCTTTGACTCCTCAGGAGGTCTGCAAAAAAGCTGGTGCTTCAGCAGAGAGGCACCCACCGCTGCTATATAAAGAAAGCCAGAAAAAGTGGAGAAGCCTCATAACTCCCTATGAAAAAAAATTAAAAAGAAATGGAAATAAAATTCCTGTACTGAGACTGGCTTTCATTTGCCTCGCTCAGACACACTATGTTACTCATCTGAAACTTTTCAGAAATTTTCTGATGAAACGTTTCTGACATCGCAAAAAAAACCCCAGTCATCTCAGAGAAATTCAGTTTTGTCGCTCTGAACCACCATTTCTGACCAGTGCAAATAATGTAGGATGCCACAACCAACTTTAAAGCAGCAAATAATTCCCTTTTTTTTCTCTATTTTCAATGTCAAATTAATTTATTGAACGAATTCGCTACATCAAAAGACCTAGTATTTTATATAAACGTAGCTAATTAAAATGGTCTACAAAGAAACCACTGAGATGCTAGGTCAGTGCTCTACAGAGACAGGAAAATTATTGGCTGGAATTAATGAATAAGGTTTCTAGTAAAAGCAGAAAATAGGCTTAGAATAACCTTTTCCTAAGCAAAGGACTCATTTCAAACAAATGTGAATTTTCTTTAATTGAGAGAATAGTAGCAGTAATAACAACTCAATTGAGCTKAGGGTTGGAACACCAACTGTTCCAATGTATCATATTGAATCATATCATATCATATCATTGCAGAGAAGTCCTGCTCAAAATATTGTCAAGGCAGTGCCCACACTGCAGGGATGCGAGCACACAGGCAAAGCAGAGCATGGAAAGCAGTGCTGTG
This sequence comes from Nothoprocta perdicaria, assembly GCF_003342845.1. Lineage (NCBI taxonomy): Eukaryota > Metazoa > Chordata > Aves > Tinamiformes > Tinamidae > Nothoprocta > Nothoprocta perdicaria. The sequence goes on along the minus strand of NW_020454427.1, from coordinate 3,497,750 downwards.
TCTRAAAAAAAAAGAGCAGGACAGGGCTGAAAAATTTTATAATGCAATTCTGTTGTGTGGCAACACAATAAACTTTCAAAAGAAGATCTATGGCTTCTTGAGTTATGTATGGCATTAGTTGCCTGATTTGAACTGGAAGCATGTTTTAAATATTACAGGGGCATTAAAGAAATTATAGGAAATTGAAATGTCACTAAAGGTAAAAAAGAGGAATAAACTGCACTGGGATTTTTGTAGTCAACAGACAGCTTTGTAAATACAGGGTGTAAAGGCAAATTAAAGAGAGAGGCTGCAAAGGCATTACTGGAGAATGCAGGGCACGTCAGCAAAAGTTGAGGTATCATAACATTCATCAGAGGAGAATGAAGGGAGCTCACTATTTAACTTTTTATTATCCAAAAAGCCTAGTGAATTACCAATAAAACTGAGAATCTAAGTAATCCAGTATTTCAGCAACAGCTAGTAAACTAGGCAAACAGCAGTGTAAATTAATCTTATTTTACCTGTCTATGGAATGCCTGTTCACAGATTAACAGCTGCTCCAGTAAATAGCCCTCGTGAGAGAATAACTTTTAAAGCTATCCAGGCATCTTTAAAATTTGAAGATTAGCAAGTTTTAGGCACCGACTCTTCAAAAAAAATATATATATATACACCTAACAGAACTGTCATGAATATGAGACTCATCTGTGGTAAATTCTTGTTAAATTGCAGAGGTTGGTAAGCTAAATATGTACAGCACAAGATACTGATCTCATAAGTGTAATGGGTATAATTAGAAGCTCCTTGATGTGTGCAAGTCAGTCATTAATTTATTAAGCCATTTGGTCTCATTTGTATGAGTGGTTCTAAGGATATGAGAAAAGGGATTTTCTGTGGTGGACTTCTGTTTAATTTTCTGCCAAGTGATTCTAAATCATTTTAAAGGATGATGTCTCTCTTCTACCACCTTAGTCCCTCACTTAAAGGTAAGCAATACCAGCTCATCTAAAAGTGCATTGCCTCTAGTCCTTCTCACCATTCACATTCTTTAAATTTACACAAAATATTTACAGGTATATGCTGCTTGTTAGCAATAAGTGACATGTGAGCTTTATGGCTCAATATTTACAAGATTTCAAAGTGGTTTCTTAGAGAGTGGTGCAATTTCCCTCCTGGTCCAGGTACATGAAATCAGTGAACCCAATAAATTAGAAAAGCCTCATTAATGGAAGCAACTGCCCTTTGTGAGTGAGCAGCAGAAGCCAGGGAGATCAAAGGCGCCCCGTTTCCTTTAGTAGTGTCTGTACATCTGTTTTCTTTAAATCGAACATCTGACTTAGCTCGCTGGTTGACAACAACAAAGCGCTTTTGCTGTTATTGTTTTTCTAATACCTGCTGACTTCAGTTTTCAACCCCTCTTTTTGTAAGCAGATTTAAGCTGTGTAACATGAAGTTACTGATCTGATTGATATAAGATGTGCCTCGGTTTGATGGGGGTGTTGAGATGAGATGCCTCTCGTCTGCTTATACTAGAATGTAAATCAAAAGATTAGGGGACTCTTTGCCAGAGTTCAACTTCCATTCAAAATATACCAGAAGCCAAGCAGGGAGAAGGCAGAAGGGAAATGATCATGCAKATGTATCCAGGTGCAAACCAGCCTAGGACTGGACCGTCTGGGCTGGCAGTAGATGTGCTTTCACTTTGGGGTAAGGCAAATCATGAAGACAGGAATAATCTTTGTGTAATTTAAGAACTAAAATCATCATTTCATAAGATCACCTTTAGTTGGGGCCTTTTGGAAAGCTGAACTAAGGATTACTCTGCAAAAATCTCATTGATTTCTTAAATTCATTGATTTCTTAAAGATCATAAAAATGATCTTTAAGTAATGTTTTCTTCTAGTTTTTAGCAAATAAGGAAAACTCTACCCTACCAAGTTAAAATGCTGCCTACACGTTTACTATTTTCTGTATATTTTTTGCAAAAGATTTTGCAGTACATTTTTGTCCTCCAAATATGGTGAATTTGGCTTTACTCACTTGACTGTCTGAGTATTAAATTGCATGAACATACTATTTAAATTGTATGAACATCCTGTTTGTATTGACACCTGTGCATGCACATGCAGGTACATTGAAAAGGGAGTTCTAAAAAGTTAAGTGAAATGAGTCTCACATAACTGGCTTTTTCATACAAACAAAATAGAAACATCATTATCAAGAGTATCAATGAAAAAGAATAATAGCCAACAGATGTTTAATGGACAGGAAGAGCTTTTGCCTCGGGACAAATTKTCTATATTCCCTGAGCATAGACTCGTGCTTAGTGGTAGACTGGTAATTAGAAAATGTCTTAGTACCTACTGTAAAGGTAAACCTCTCTGTACTGAAAGAGCCCATATACGTGTGGTTCACCTACCAAGCGACTGCCCATTGAAACCATGAGACTGCTGCTGCTGGTGATGAACAGTAATTGTGATGAACAGTGGCAGAAAGCGGGAGATTGGCTAAGCCAGTAAAGCACTCGGTGAAACGTTGCCCGAGATGCCAAGAAACAGCAGTCCTCTAAATCCACTCGCAGCCCCATCTGGCCTGCTGAGCTGGGGAAGTTAATCAAATGAAAAATGCCACATATTTTTACACAGTTCTGCACATATGTGATTAATGATAGCGCTGAGTGTCTGATGTTGGCATGACCCATGGTCCACTTGAGTGCAGCCAATGCCCTCCTCCCACTTTGGCAAATGGGGGGAACAGTGCTTACAGTCAAATGATATACTGTAAATCCTTGAGTCAGCTCCGCGCCAGGACCTTATGCTGAGGCTTTTCAGTGTATTTCACTGATTTCGGATGCATTCCAGCATTCACAAAAAAAAAAGAAGAGCACATTTGCTTGTGAGAACACAGGAGACATCTGAATAATTTGAGAAAAATAAAACTGTCATTAAACATGTCAAGAGACCTTTTGCTGCACAGGAAGGAAAACAGTTAATTTTAAATCCAGTGTTCCTATTTGCAACCTAATATATTTCTTCAGTTAAAGAGGATAAGCAGTGACTTTAAATAGGTTGTCTTGTTTCCTCTTGTTCATATCACTCCACAAAGTGCTCTCCACCCTATCCTTGTTTGAGTGATATCTTTATTCATTCTTGTTTATGAAGTTTAGGTCATCCAATTCCGTTGTGGAGGACACGGGGCAAGTTAGCCCGTGCTCTATACCAACAGCAAATGTTATGTATCACCAGCCCAAAAGTACTAATTGTGAGCAGTCTAAAAGTAGCATAAACACTTCTAAATATTTAAGGAAAATGGAGATACAGAGAATGTTCGTATATCTAYATCTGTGTAGCTTCAATTTATTCATATTTTCATTGTGACTTGTTTAAAAAAGAAAGCTGTACAACAGTTAGCCTAATACTAAGTTTGGATGACAGGCAGAAAAGCATGTATGTCAAGTTGATTTTTCCTTCCAAAGATAGAAATGCTAGTTAAAGACCTGATGGAAAATTGTGTTTCCTAAAAACTTATTCTTCAGAATATGAACTGAGCATTGAAGGTACAAGCAAGCCAACCTAAATTCTGCAAGTTCTGGTTCTAACTGTGCCTCATTTGATGTCTCTTAGAGAGTCCAGAAGGGGCTGGGCTGCCTGAATTTGAGTGAAGAATTTAGAGTAGTGTCTTGAAAGTGTAAAACATATCCTAAAAATACATTAGAGCATACTGTGCTTGTAAAAGGCTGTTCACAATCAGTGCAATTAAATTTGCATGGATAGAGTTGGCAGCATCAAGCAGAACCTAAAGGCATGAGATGCAGTAAACTGGCCATTTGTATGTTAAAAGTATGTGTTTAACAATCATGTCATCCAGGAAAAGCAGTAGTTTCTTTTCATTGATATCATAAGCATAACTTTAAACATGTAATATTTCTGTAATCGACTTTCTTTTCAAAATGATCATTGTTCTTTACATTTAAAGGATGCTGCTAAGAGATGTCATGTCCTTACAACAGGCTAGTGATTAGCAAGACATTACTGTTGTGAGGCTTTCGGTGTCAATGGTTGTCACCCAATTTAGGCTGCTAATCTCCATGACGGATCAGCAGCCTGTGTTGGATAGCAATATAAATTAAAGGAGAGAGAGCAAATGAAGAGTAAATGCTGACYGTTTGCAGCTTGTGACACCTCTGTTAGACACAGTCTGTCACCTAGTACATACTACCTTATGCCTCTTGTCATTCCAAATAAAAAAGAGGACTCCTTGCCATTACGAGACTAAGGCTTCCCAAATGCCAACGCCACGGGACTGACTTTGGCAGAGGAGAATTTCCTAGATCCACAGTGCGGAGCCAGGGGTGCAACAAGAGGTATTCAGCTCTCTGGGCGGCATCTACGCATCGCTGCAGAGGAACTCGCAGTCGCATGCAGCTGCTCAGGTYGCAGCACTATCCTAGGGACACTCTTCTGAGGATTTTATGAAAGCTGGAAAGCAAGTAAAGAATCTGAGGAGGATCCCAAATCATGTATTTATGAACATTTGGAGGAAGGGATCATGAGAACGTATCTCTTTGTCAGTTCTCTTCCCTTGATCCAGTGAACCTAAGATCAGTTCTTGCAAGTTTTGCTCTGTACATAAACCACATAGTGAGGATTTGTGATGTTTAAGAAAAAGAAGGATTTAATTTTTTCATTTAGCACCCTTGCAGATATGAAGGCACTTACTCTCCACTCTGTCACACTGGTAATCAGAGACYGAATAGTTGCTTTAAATGAATGTGAATAACCAGACCTTTTAAAGTCTAGGACACCTAGAAAACTGAGCTGTGGGAAATTAGAGCTATTGACTGACTGGCTTTTTAAGAGCTGAGCTATGATTGTACATCCAGAATTTATGCAAACGTGACTTCAATCACAGTCTCTTTAACCACAATAACTTTTCTCGGTCAGTGAACATTGTTGTCAGTACCTAGAACAGAGTGGATAAGTGGCAGTTCGTCTGTCAATTTACACTTTTGTTTTCTTTGTAAAATACACGAGCCAACAATGATTTTCTGAAATATAATTTTTTTTTTAAGTTTTTCTCAGAGGTATTCACCAAGATTGTTTCTCCCATATCTTGTTATTCAAAAATTAAAAAAAAAAAAAAAAAAAATCCATACTAGGAAGAGCAATTGGCCACTGTGGCACTGCTAGGCACTGCTCATCGCCACTTTGCTGCTGGGACATGGGTGATCAAAGTGTGCCGAGCCTCCCTGAGAAGTGTCATCCCAAGATATAGCTCAGGAATTRTTTTATATCTGTCAGTCAAGGCTACAACCCGTTCATGGCTCCCAGGCAGGAATGTTCTCTATGCTGCTTTCTACTCCTATGCCAACCTAGATATCACCTGACAATACTGATTTTAAACACAAAACACCCTTCTCCAAAGAAAYGCTCCATGTGGAACTCTACCACACTCAAGGAAGCGGGAATTTTGTCAKGACTTGATCTGAGCTCTTTTCTGAGACTACCCGTAAAAATGTGCTATGTCACATGGCCTTCTTAACACCATGTTGGGGCAGTGTATATCCTGCAGAAAGACATCTCCTGTAAACAAGATTTAGCAATCTTGGAGGGAATTTCCTGCTGCTGGTCAGATTGTTTTGAACACCATTGACCTTACTGTAGCATTCTATTCTAAGAGCAGCTATTCATCTCTGCCCTCAAATCACTTGCTTTGATGACAGTAACTGCTGGGGAGGCGGATAAGGAAATCTAGAGACACTCGATCCAGTTGTGAGGCYTGCTGATAACCAGCCCAGACTACGCTCTGGCTAGTCTATACCGATTTAAACAGTGTTTGGAAGGAAATAGCTTCTCTGAGGAAGGAAGCAAGGGAATGCGGAAAACAAACCAAAATTCCAAGTATAGCTTTAGCCTAGGACCATGTCATGTTACCCTCGTACTACTAACACTGCATAGCAAAAGTCATGTCAAGAATGCCTCAGCTTGCACCCCAAAATATATTTCTAAATGGCACTGGCATTTGTAGCATTCTCAGACACTCTTCAGACAACCACGCTGTATTTAGCAGATGAATCTGCACCATTTGGTCCTGCTCGGCAAAGAACATGACATTCTTCAACAAGAAAAAAATGTTCTATAAATTTGTGAGTGTAATGGTTGGTTCATGGATATTTTTTTCTGAATCCGAGGATGAGATTGCACACAAAAACCAAGACATATGGAGAAAGACTGACTTTATTATTTACTTAGCTTTATGTCTTCTAAGTCAAAAGCTTCTAGGTTTTTAATCTAAATATTATATTCATAAAAGGATTATATTTGCATAGATGAAAACAATTTAKGAACAAAAATTGTTTCTCGGGTTCCTTTGAACGGTTTGACTTCACACTCCCCCAGGTGCAACATAAAGTTGTTAAACACCTCTTAGACAAGGCACCTATGTCTCTTAATATGCTTGTGATAGCAATCAACTAAACTGTTGGTAAAACTATCCTAAATTCCCTTGCTTCTTGTCTGCAGTTGTTCTGGCAAGTGCTCCGCGCTCTGTGGAARCTGGAGGGGCAGCTGGCAAAGCAAGGAAGCACAGCATGGCACGCCAGCTTGCACTGCAGTTTGCAGGCTGCCAAAGAGGGCATGTTCTGCTAATAAACAAATACCACGTGCCTTTTTTTTTTTCAGAAGACTTGCTGTAGATGGCTTTGTAGAAGGATTTGTTTTCCTTTTAAGATGTAAATGAGCACATAAATCCAGAGGATAGTGAGGAAGATGTAGCCGTAAAGGGAAGCGCACGTTTTGCTGTGAACAAAGGTGTGGTAAGAACCATATTTTAAATCTGTATCATAAATATTTCACATGTGAAACAAGTATATTCGGGGGAAAAAAAATCTAGTCTGAARAAGTCTTTTGGGTGCAATATAGGTTTACACATGGGGTGGACAGGATCCTCAGCAACAAGCGTGACTGAGCTTTGCATAGTGCTGGAGTGCCCATCATGAGGAGAGTGCTTAAGCTCTCGTAAGGGTGAACAAACTAGTGAGAGTTAGGCATGATACAGAAACACTTTTGCTCTTAGTCTTTTTTTTGGAAAAAGTATGAGTGGACAATCTGATGGGCCTCTTTCAGATCACTGACACCTATCAACTGCTTTTTTGTTCCTCAAACAACTGCACAATCTTAACGCATACACAGGAGGTGATCAGTGCATGGTTTTCCTGATAGCAGTGTTTAGAAAATCTGGTTATTTTCCAGCATTTTTCATATTTCTCCAACACAAGCTGAGCCTCATCACAGGATATATCAGTTGTGTGTTTAGGTGTCATTAGGTTGTTTTCCGCAATAAAGGCTGAGGCAAATGAAATCTGAAAGAAGTGGCAAGAAGGAAGCAAGTCCTCTTCCCAGCACACTCCTGTTTTGATTRTATCTGTCCCTACCAGCTTCATCATGGCATTTCCAAATGGGGAATTTACTTTTTCATAATCCCTTATCCTGAGAATAAGAGTTTCTTCCCAGATACCTGTGGTTTAAGGGACCTTCTTATCTCCCTTAAGGTCAGGCTGCCAAACGTTTAACTACTTGGAAACATCTGCTGCTGCTAGTGTGGGCTGTGCACGTGGAGCAGAGAAGGCAGAAGCCAGGGTGCTTCCTTGTGTGACATTTCCGCCCCAATACGAAGCCCACCCGTTAGGTTTACAGGCTCTCAGCTGTCCCCTGGCCCCGGCTCACTGCGTTTCATCACTCGCCGGCCTTCTGGCCTCGCTGACAGCRCCCAAAGCGCCTGCCCTGGCCTCGCTGCGGCCCAGGCCGCAGCTGCTCTCCCTCACGGCCTGGGAAGCGCTGCCCTCTCCCCGGCTTCCCGCATTGTAGCAAGAAGTTTCCTAAGGGAATCGGTCAGGGGTTGAGCAGGCGCTCAACCTTGAGCTCAACCTCAGATTTGATTATTTTAATGCAAATAGAGGAAGAGGTAAGAAGTATCGGAGTATGGCGTTACTTTGGTTAAGGTGTTGTTATTTGTCCTTAAAAAATTTGTGCAGAAAATGTAAATAACCAGGGTAGTGGAGAGCAAACATTTGAGTCTTGCTTTTGGTGTGAAAGGTTCTAAGCCCATCCACAGGTGCTCAGCAAGGCAACCTACCCCGCTGGTACCTCAGTGAGGTACCTCAGCGGAAGGGCAGAGACGACCTCCAAAAGGCAACTTGGCATCTGTGAGGGCTTGCCCACCACGCAGGGAGGTGTCTCTAGCTCTCCACATTTCCTTTTAACACCTCAGAGTTGCCAAATGCCCGTTCTTGGGCCCAACTGCTCTTCTCATTTTTCCAGACCTTTTACTATTGCCATTATAGCCATTTAACTTAAACATTTTTCTTGGTGCTGTATAATTTCTGGTCTCAGTAAAAGAGCGCTTTTTTAATTTCCCTTTTTATATTCTACTTTCATTTGATTATTAGTTCTCCATTGAGCTGCACCTCTAAGTTCTAGAAAGAATGAGAAATTTTCACTCCAATTTGTGTTGTCAAATATGTKCTCACAGGTAACTTTCTATTTAATTCAGCAGACCCACTTTCCCATGGAGCATTTTCCCATTTCTGTTATTTTTCTGCTTTTGTGTTTTTTTCTTTGTTTTGCAATCAGTTTGCGGCTTTTCCTTTAATACATTTCCTGTAGCAAATTTGATAAACACCAGCTGATTTACCCTACTAGTCAGAATGACAATATCTTCCACTATGTTTTCTCAATCTTTATTTTAAGAAGCCTCTTMGAGTATCAGTATCTCTTACCACTTCAGCACAGATCAGAAACTGTGCTTCCTGATGAATTAAGTGTTACAATGAGGCCAGAGAGAGCAGCCGAAAATGATATACTTGTGTACATATGTTTTTGCAAAAAGCAAGTCCCCATCTGTATGAAATCCGGCCAAGATGCTTCCTGTTCCTCTCTGCAGGTGAGATGAGACACCAGTACAACCAGCTGGTATGAAATCAGACTTTTCTGTGTAGCAAGTTATCTTAAAGAAGCATATGTTTATGTATTATGTGACACTGGCTTTCTCTCAGTCAGTAGATGCTTCTTTTGTGAGACCAATATGCTGGTAGGTGCAATGGTGGAAACGATGGTGTCATTCTTTTTCAGTCTAACATATTGTATTCTGTGATGTATATGAGTACAGCTCTTCTTAGAAACTTACCAGTTTCTAAGAAGAAACTATTCTTAACTATTTCTTAATCTGTAATTAAAAATTACATATTTTTGAGATAATGTTTTACAGTTTARTGACTCATTTAGAAGCATTTAGGAGAAACTAGGAAATCAGGAAAACACAAGCAAATAAATTAAAATGATAAAAATGTTAATCAAGAATGTTTGAGTAAGTAGAAGCAGAGCAGAATGTCATAATCTCCTGAATTATCATACATATCCTAAATCCCAATTGCAGAAGATTAGGAGGTGGCTTCATTAACGCTGAAGAGATGCCAGCCATTGTAGCCTGGAGGACAGAAGAGCAAGGAGAACATTATAGCTCTGTGGTCAAGAAGGGGTCATCTTTCATGACACCAGGGAAAATGTATTTCCGAAACTGCATAAAATCTAAGAGAGTGTTGGAAGGGTGAGTAGATAACCTTAAGAGCTAACAGAGGTGCTGAAGTGCTTAAAAGAGATCTTAATTGATAAATATAACAAAGAACAGTGTTGCTGTGAGTGTTGAAATTTCACATGCTTTCTAGGTTGGTGTTAGCTGGAGGAGCAGTAAAGTGAAGAAATGGCCCATGACTCCCCCAAACTCGACATGYTGTTTCTTCAGTGTCTACTGACTTGGATGATTAGCCATGGTGGTAAAAAAGGGCTCCTGCCTCTGTGCTGCCACGTGCTGAGCCGGGCCGGAAACTGAGAGCTGCAAATTAATGAGGGTTTGTGGAGGCATTTTTGCTCATTTGTTTTTATTTTTGTCAGGTTACTTTTCGGTCATAACAGTTCTTGAATTACGTGATGGTTTGGCCTTGTGAACATTTGTGCCCAAACAAAGGCAGGAAAGAGAGTGGATAGGTTGGGATGGAAAGCAAAGAGCCAACATTTTGGTCCTCAGTCTTGTTCATATCAGCTTAAAATGAGCACATTTGCCTTTAGGCAGGTAAAAGGAAAAAAAAAAAATCCAGGAGATGAGCACAGCAGAGATGGCACAACATATGGTCAGAAGTGCAACAGAAGCATCTCTCTATCCCCTCCCTTCCCAGGCCCCGCTGCTACCAAAAGATCTGCAGCATCATTTGTAATGAAGGATCRTGTTCTCCTGTGCTGCATGTTGGGTTTGGCATTCCTAATGTTGCCTGTATTACTTAGCACCTCCATTACATCAGATCTTATCTACTCTGCAGGACTCCATTGCTAAGCTGATCTGCAATTACATGGCCTTGCAGTTAAAGCATTCAAAGTGCACATTTGTTGTTTTGTTGCAAAGATCTTCATAATGGATTTTGCAATGTAATCCAATATAGGTGACCTGCTGTGAGGCAGCCATGAGCCCTGTCCCATGAGCCTAAGACTTCTTTGATAGTATCTATGCATGAATATATCTTAATCAAATAAGCAAATGAAATAGCTCTTTTTCTCTTGTGACTCCTCACAATCTGCTTTTAAGATGATTTGTCAGGGGAAAAGGATGATGTAAGTGCATTTGGGGAAAAAAAAAAAAGTGTTTATTGCAATCTCCACCCCACAAAAGTGGCAGTTAATCAGTTGTGTGGTACACATGCATTTCTGTGCTTATATTAGAGAAAATATTGCCAAAGAGGTTCTTCTAGTGTGCACYAAATAGCACAATGGCCTTTAATTTTTAATGCACACTCACACACACACACACTTGCTATGCCAGGAGAGGAGGCCTGGAGTATTTGAGACACGGTGACAGTGCCATGCAGCAACGCTGCAGTTTGTATTGCTGGCAGCACTGGCATACCACTGGCCAGCACTTCAAAAGTGTCCAAAAGACCAAAGAAACTGCTGCAAACAGAGAGCAACTGGCAATGCCCATAGAGTGCTTTGAAGGGATTTTTAACAATGCATCCCATAGCCCGAGGCACACAAAAAGTCTGTCTGCACACCATGCCRCTGAATGGAGCAAGATTTGTTGATCAGCCCCTCCATGGAGGCYGCAGAGAGCCCCTCTGAAACAATTTATTCTTCTCTGCTCCTGCAGCTGAATGTGCCCCAGGCATTTTCTGCAGGACAGATTCAGCTAATAAATGATCCGTGTTCACTGGCAGCCTTCGTAAGTCCTGTGTGGAGAAGCTGTGGGCTCTGTGATGTGCCTGGGAACAGAAGGGCCGCAGACAACTGCATGTGCTTGTGTTCCCCTCCTTGCAAGACTGGTGTGAGTTTTGGTGGCAGGATGCAGTTTCTATGCTGCTGCAGCCTCTTGAAGATGGCCCAGGAGAAATCATTTGTGCTAGTATGAAGGGAGCAGTAAGTGGCTTCCACTACGTAGTGTAAGACTTGTGCAAGCAAATTCTCTTCTGCATGCTTCTGTTTCCATTCCATCATTTTCTTGCTGTCACACAAACCCAAATCATCACTTGTTTGTATTGCCTGTCTCTTGCTGGTACCCAGATAGCAAACTCCCTGGGACCTACTCTGGCTGCTCACGTTCTTTGTTTCCCTGCTGTAAAGACACCTTCAGCAAATACAATCCACTTCCAAGTTATAAAAATAATTCTGATCAGGTTTGTACCCCTCAAAACCAGATTTGCATAATTTGAAATTAGGATAGAATTTTGCCCAAAGTTGTCTTTTCTTTGACAAAGTTGTCTTTTCTTTGAATGGCTACGCAGTAACAGTCAGGCACGCAATAACAAAATGGTATTATGTATTCAAGTAATTTAAAGCATAGGTACAGCGTCTCGCCCTGAACAGTGTGAGTGCAGCAGCTGAAGACAGTGCTGGTTGCACCTCTCCACCACCTCTTTTGCACTTCACTGAACTCCCCAGCCTCGTGGGGAGAACACAGGGAGCTGAGAATGCTTCAGAGTCAACCAGCTTTTAAGTAGTTTGGGCAACTTCAATCTTCAAGTCAAGTAGGCTCTAACAGGAAAGCCCAGGCTCAGAGGTGTTAAGCATGCAGGTGTGGGTCCTAACTCCCTCAGGAATCAATGGAGATTGAGCAGTAATGAGGGAGGACTCTTAAAGCTGAGACCCATTAAGGGTCTCATGTTCATTTTAATGGGTGGAGCTGAGAGTGAGAGAGTGCTGCTGTGTTGTATTCTTCTAATGAAGTTCAACACCAAACACGGCTTATAAATTTCTCCTGAGATGTGGAGGCCTAAAAGACAGGTAGATTTTTTTTTTTCCCTTTAAATCTAAAGGAATGTGAACTGGATTTACAGAGAACCTGCAGTGTTTGCAGCTATTGTGTTTTACTTGGCTGTTGGTGCTTATTATAAGGTTGGACCATTGTTCCCTTTTTTATGTATATAAATAAATATAGGAATAATAGTGGGTAACATAGATGTCATATTTGGAGTGGTAATATTAATTCTCTTTCACTAGCCAAGGATATTGATAGGGCTGTGGGCTCCTGTGCCCACAAGTAGCCTCTGGTACTGATAGATTTTATGTTGAAGTTATTTTTCCCTTGAAAATAAGCACGGCAAGTGCTTATTGCTCAAATAAGGCAAGTTGTTGTCTCTAGGCAGGATTTGTAGCTCAAAACCGAGCCGACTCTCATCTTTAGCTCCAAACAGAGCTTGGTCATCTATACACCTGTTCATGGCCTTGCTCCCAGTGTGTTTCATCCCAAACTTTACTCCTTATAAAGCCTCCGTTCCTCCGAGTACGGGTACTTTTATTGTTGACTCAAATGTGGCTCTGCCCCTATTGAATGATTAACTAGCACAGGGTTTCTTCATATGGACTTAGTGTATGGACCCCTTCAAAGGACTCCAATTCTACATGATTCGCAGGACAAAGTCTCAAGAGCCAAGTCACCAAAAGATGTTTTTGTCTTTTCTTCCCCACCCTTTTCCTTTTGTTGCCAGTTCTAAACAGCCATAAAATATCTGCTACACACTTCTGAGATGCGATGAGAATAACACTCAGCCCTCAGCCAAGTCACGTACAGAAGCAATAGAAGAGGATTTTAGCTGAACAGTAATATTATTTATCTCTAACTAGTTGCGTTTAACTGTGTTTAAAAAAAAAATGCTCTTCTTTTGACCAAAACAAACCTCCAAATGCAGATGTTCGCTCTGAATCCAAACATGAATAAAAGATATTCAGAGAGATTTTTGGGAGAACACTCAGAACCTAAATCCCAAAATCCTTATGTGGATTTTTCTTTAGTCAGAACACTCTTAATTAATTGAAGCTGAAGAACGAGTAAAGCATTCAGAATTTAACGATCTCTTCACATAACTTCTAAATTTCTAAAAACTTCTAAATTAGGCTTCATAATTCTTACACTTTTATATAGCATTTTACCAGCAAAGTCACAAGCTATAACTGATCTCCTGAAAGAAGTGTAATTGAAGCCAAGAGCTTTTGCCTAACTTGAAATATGCTGCTGCAAGGGATAAATATGCCAGATTCTAGTATGTGGGTCATTTGGTTTGCCAGACTATCCAGTGTATAAACAGAGTTATTTCTCTCATTCTTAGGGAAGAGAATAAGTAAACATTCTGGCCATTTTCATCTCTTGGTGTTTTCCAGGCAAATGTATTACAATGAAAAAACAGAATATGGAATGAATTATATTTAGGTCACTGCCGTGATTTTGCTGTTTCATAATACTCATGCTATCRGAGCCCGCCCTAACAGTTTGCATTATCTACCTAATGCCAGAATAGGCACTAATTGGTTGAAAATGAGCAGACAGGTAAATTAAACTTACCCCCAAGTAGATTAAAATAGAGTAAAAGACAATTTGTGGGGCATTTTGAACTCTGCTGTCAATAAATACAGAAATTCATTTACCAGATCTGTCAATAGAATAAATTGTGCAACTGATAAGGTAAACATGGTTTCAGTTTATTTTCCCTTCATGCATCATATTAGCTCATAGCTCAAACTTAGAAATACAATTTCCATAGCATCATGAAGCAATAATACAATTTCTTACTCATGTGATATAGGAGCTTGTTATCTAATGATATACTCTGGAAAGTGTATTTTGTGAATCTGAGACAGCATAATAAAATAACTGGGCTAAAATCCTCCATAGCTCAATTAGGTAATTTAACTATTTTTTTCCTCCTATTTCTCTAATTTTGTCTAATTTCTCTAATTTCTAGATGATCTCTAGAGGTCCCTTCCAACCTTAACCATTCTGTGATTCTGTAATTAATTACTTACAAAGTTACTCATTGGAGGTGAACGGTATTAAACACTTCCTATAATCAGACCTTAAGAAAGCAAGTAAAYAGATTTATGGAAGAAGCTATTCGTTGTGATCAAAGAACAATTCGTGCTCTGCAAAAACAATGGGTGAAAATCAGTTTAGGTAAGCATGTCSTTGTGGCAGGTTTACTTTCTTAGGCTTTGTTTGAGTGAGCTTGTTCCTTATTGCCTATCATGCACAGGGCAGCTGTTCAGATGCATAGTTCTTAGGCTACGCTCTTCAGACATGCTTTTTTTTGTTGTTTGTAACTGCAGCATTTCTGTGCTTTGGCTTTCTAATGTACAACATGTGATCTTTGTTAAAACCCTGCTGTGGAATGCTGACATACACACAGGATTATTTTCCCTGCCAGGATTTCATATAGATTTATATGAAGTTTTTAAAAATGCAGACTCAACTTTTATTTTCCATTCAGCAAGAAACACAGCTGTCATGTTGGTGACAAATAGCTTTTAATTTAAAACTTCTGCATGAAGGGGATAGGCAACCTTACCGACCACACTGTGGCAGGATATAACTAACTACATCCCAAGAGTTGAGAACCACRTACACTCTCTGTAGGTAACTGAAGATAATATTTTACCAACTGCTTTAGAAAAGAGCTATTCCTTAATTCACCCTTCCTCAAAACAGACAATACAATCTCTCTTTCATTTACAAATGGGATTAGCTAAATTTCTGAACCTATCTGAGATTGCCATCTATGGACACAAAGTAGAAAGAAAGATGTCTTTACTTGGACGGACAAGTGTGCAGTAGGATAGGAAGGAGAATATGGGAAGAGGTTGGCAATAAAACAACTTGGTGGCACAAGCTAGGAGGAACTGCATGCTCTCTTCCCAGGAAAATTCCATGTTAAGATAATGGCAGTGGAAGCATGAAACCCCACGTTCAAGGGAAGGAATCACTTGCTTAAAGCGTGGATTAATTGCAAGGACAGTCAGTAACCTGGCAGGGGATGGTCTCTGCAGCAGCATATGCCCAGGCTGAGTTACCAGTCACAAATTATTGAGTCATTCCCCTGAATCTCACCCATGCTGCAAGATTTGCACCTGCAGGGTGCAATATTTCTTTGTTTCTTCTTCCAAAGTCCTGTTCACATAAGTTGTTCTGCCAACGAGATGATGAGACACCTGAGATACCCCCCACTGGGCCAACATGTGTAACATGAGCAACATGTGTAAGCCACATGTAGGGCCCTCAGCTCCCCAGCGTCTGCTGCCCGCATTCCTAGGACCAGAGCAGAGACCTCCTGAAGCACCTGAGGCAACCACGAGTGCTGCCGCTCTGGACTCCCAGAGCCTTCTCTCCATGGAGAACCACGATCTTTGGTAGTCCCGGYGCCTTCCCCTCCATGGAAAACACAATCTTTGGTAGTTTGGGCTCCCTGAGGCCCTCAGAGCTGGTGGAGCCAGCAGAGCCTCCCTGTGCAGGGCCTTCCTCGTGTCCCTGCACCTCAGCACATCTCTTGGCACCATGACAAGGAAAACTGGCCTGTCCCCCCACCTGCCTGCCCACCCTCACCTGTGCTCGGCCGTTTTGTTGTACCAGTGGAGGAAATCAAGGAGATTTCCTGGCGCAGGGCTGCAGTCATTACCAATCAACGAGCTTTCTGCTACGCTCGTGGCACTTYGCCAGTTCACAGCAGCTGAGATCTGAGCCTGCCGCTCAAAACAGATACAAATGTTTACATGGTCTGTTCCCAGGCTAAGATTTTAAAACATAAGTTGAGCCTGAAYGTGTTAAAATCAGGTCTGAGAGAGTAACTGTGAGGAGTTTGTCTGGAAGGCCCGGTSTTGATGAGAAGAGACTGCTCTCTAGCAGTCTTAAACACTGTATTTGTTATGGGTTGTTACAGCATTTTCCTGCTTGATGAATAAATGTAATATCAATAATGAAAATGAAATTTAATTAGTGAGGACTTAGTGTTTTCTTCAGTCTCTGTAGAAATGGTCTTTTCTTCTCCTCTCCCCTGATTTCCTGTCCCAAAGAAAGGTAAAAGATGAATTTCCATAATATAATGCACATCCCCCTAGTAGCTTGCCTACCTCAGAATAAAATTACAGTAAGGGACTTCTTACCAGAAGTCAATTAAACTCTCACACTTCAGTAAGGCTAATAAGTGAGGTCATCATGTGAGTGATCAAATGTGGTAAACAAAATGAAATCAGCATTACATATCTAACAGCTCTTTAAAATGTTTCCAGTTTTCTAAAATGTCATTGCCAGAAATTTTATTTTAGCTGTGATGTATTCTAKCCGGAATGGAATAAGAGCTTTGTATCTTTGTGCCCTTGATGTAATAAAATCTTTTATTAGTTCTGAGAATAGAGTAGAATGCTGTAATGAGAGGGAAAATTTTGCTCTGAGCTTAACTGCATCTCTGGCTGTGTATTTCTAGGTAAAAAGTCAGAGGAAAGGAGTTTGAGCTTTACCCTGTCTAAACTTATCTGCAAAATAGACTCAGATGTAGTTTGAAAGACAGAGACAAATAGTGTTTTTAACCTCAGGAGGTGCTTGGGCTTTCCCTAATCTCAACCTGCCACATAGCTGAAAGTGGAAGCCTTTGAAATGTTTTTACAAAAATATTTACTTTTATTAAAATTAGGAATGAAGAAGATTAACAAGGCTTTTCCTGTCCCTTTCTTTTTAACCTTGCAAACAGTTTAGTCATGAACCTCTGCAGGTCGGCCTGTTCTGTTGTGTTTATCTGAYAGTGACAGAACAAACTTCAAATATCTCAAGGGCTCAGGGTAATCTGTTGAGCATTGAACTGCACTTTCTAAAGATATTGAATTAAAAGACTACTCATTCAGCAATGAACTCTGCAGCCTGTTAGTTTCTGTGGGAATCTTTTCATGACAATTGCGCATCCAAAAAAAAAAAAAAAAATAGAGAAAATGTATATAATGAATCCAAGCTGCCAAATCTGGACATCCTGAAATCATTACTGCTTACAGTCTGAATGCTAGATGCATTGTCCATCAGCTCCTCTTACTGATTTATTGACTAGCCCTGGAGCTTTTTATATTGAAAGCTAGGGTAGAGATATCAGGAAAAAAAAACAGAACATCCAACACATCTGAACATCTTGTCCAAGGAAAGCCCTTTTTMTTTTTCTTCAACAGAAGCAAAATCTGTTGGAAGTAAAACAAAACAAATTTTGTGTCAGTCACAGAGCATCTTCATATAATGAGCACACCACAGATTAACCACACACTGAATATTTTTTGGCTCTTTTAGTTCCTTTTCATAGTCCTACTGACATTTCCATAAGCCTCTTGGCAGCTAAGTAAACTTTTCTGCACTCATGTTTGCCCAATTTAAGGGTCTGTTTTCCTGTTTCTAACCATCTGCAACCTCCTGTAACCCTCACTCATTACAGCAAACTCCCAAGCAGCATTAGCTCTTGATGACAGTGTATATGATGTGTGACATCTCCATGCTTTTCCTGCATGGAAAAACCTTGTAGTATCTTGGCCAAAGCAACAAGTAGTAAAATGAGAGAGACACAAGGAAAGGAAAGGTCTGACACCTGGGTTGGCCACGGAACTTTGAAGCTGTGGAGCAGCAAATGATATTTGTAAACAAGGCCTGATCAGTTTATTTTATTTAACAGCTGATGTAATTCTTATTGATACATGTCTACACAATTCTTTGTGAAACAAGGAAGATTATATGTGGAGCTGTTTTGCACAGAAAAACTTGATTCTCTGCTCAGTGATGAACATTGAAGTGGCTTGTGAAATGTTTCGCTTGGAAAGGCTTATAAGTTGGCCCTTTTTCTTTGAGTACCCTTGACCTGAAGACTCTCTGCTCCAGCAGTTTGAGAAGGAATGCATTTTCCAATGCTCTTTTGCTAGCATTCATTTTGTTGATGCGGCTGTTGAATTACAGAAGACAACTTGCATTGCAAGTGAGCCGTGGAAATGCTTCTCGTAGACATGTTAACTCATTCCCACAGTCTTGACAAAAGCCCAGGCCAGCTGGTAATCTGTATTAAATAAAGACAAGACAGGTGGTCGGGGCCTATGTCCAATTTATTTATTAGGTTATTATTTGGCTTGAAAGTCTGAGAAGAAACTTTAAAAGGTTTTKTCTCAACTGCTTAAGTTTTGATGCTAAATACATTCCTTTCGTCCAATAATAGCAATTGTGAACTGTTTTCGAAATATATGAAAATATATGAATTGTTTACAAAATATATGAAAATGAAAGCCATTAGGTCTGGACAAAWACAGAAGTGAGTGTGAATTCTCTGGTATGTCATAGCAGCAACAGCRGCATTAAGATTTAATCCCTTGTTATTTGGACAGAAGGTTATGGCTGCCAGTGGAGATGCTAAGAATGTTTGGGGATTTTTTTCAACCCTATTTCCTAAAGATTTAGGCTTATGAGATAACACAACGTCTGTATACATCCATCTCCTTYTTCCTGACTGTAGCAAATATTGATGATCGGTGGTGATGAGGAGATCCAGGAGAGAACCAAGAGAAATGGAGGTGGAGAAACAGACTCAGAATTGCTGTAGATTTTCCATTGTGAGGTTCCCATGATCCTGATGTTTGCTGATACCATCTGCATTCATTCAGGGATAACTTGAYTTTAGGTCAGCACTTGAACTATTCTGCAAGAAATATTGGGGGTTGGTGCTTAGGAATCAGTCACTGGCAGGGCAATATCTTGGGAAATGTTTCCTGATAATGGCTTTAGGCAAGAAATGACAGGCCAGTCCTARCACAGCTGGAATCACTAGGAGGCTCACAATGTTTGGTAAGTGTTAACTTTTTAAACTCACAATTTACATCCATTTTGTACATTCATTATTTTCTCTATTTTCAAAGACAGGATTTGACTCATATTTCTCAGACATACTTCCTCTTACTGCATTATCCTGCTACCCCTTGTTGTGGCCTTCAATGCAAATGACAGTCTGTTTTGACAGGCTATTTACAAGACRCAGTTCCTGCCCCAAAGAACATAAGACAATAGAAAAAAAAAAGAAATAATGAGATGACATAACTCTCTCAAAGTTACCCTTTATGGCAGGGTGATAAGGGAATAGCAGCTAAGCCTCCTGATACTCAGTACACTACCCTCTTTTTCTCTCCCTTTCCAGTTTCCACCTTGGTCCAGCCTCCTCTTTAGATTTTTCCCCTTCCCCACTTTCCAACCCTTACGCTGTGTCCCCCACCAGTGACAAAAGTATCATTAGCCTCCCTCTGAATGGGGCCTTAACAAAAATATCATTGGCCTCCCTCTGAATGGGGCCCCTCTTCTCTCCAGTGGGTTTTCAACTGTTCTTGGGCTGCATGACTACACATCATGCAATGCCTGAACTAGCTGGGTTAAACTATGTCTGCATGAGTCACAGCTCCTGTGGTGAGTGAAGTTTCAACATACCTGGAGACAGCCAACTTAGACTGACAGAAGGAATATCATGTTATGTGCCTATGCATTATTATAAATCTAGCTGTAAAGTCTCMGAGATTTCATATTTCTCAATGTTGTATTGAGCCAAAGCCTAACTAGTGAGAGAGAACAGTGCAATTTTCCACTTTGTGTATTCAAACACATCAGGTGGSTAATAGTCTTAAACGATTAATGTCTTTATCGCTTCACTTGAAATTTTCCTTAGGAAACAGTATGGCCAGAACTGCTTCTGAAGAAACCCTGTAGAACCTGTGGTATGTTTGTCTAGAAAACTGAAGTGGAGTTGGAGCTTTATTTTTAAAGGAGTAGCATTGTATTATTTTGGAGAAGTAGGCAATTTCTTTCTGCACTTGTGAGATCAATTTGCTCTCTTTTTTAATTAATTCTGTTTTGCAACTTTAGATAATAGTCGACATTCATGAAGAGCTCCAAATTCTCTGTGGCTTTGAAATATTAAGAGCCCCATCAACATATTGGTCTAGTTCCCAGTGTGACCAATTAAGTGGGAGGATACGACAGTGGGAAGATACAGAGGTTACTTGAGCAGCTTCCTTCAGACATTGGGTAGAGTTTATTTGGCAACCCCTCTTTACAGCATGAGGAGAAAGTTGGAAGAACTTGGCAACTGTGTGCCCATGAACAAAGCAAAGTTTAGTGGCTGCCTCTGTCAACGGTTGGCTGTGGAGAGCAGAGAGCTCAGCATTTCCAAAGCACTCTGCAGATTAATCAGCTCTGGGATTCTCCCTGGGGAATGGGCTGCAGCTATTTGCACATATGTGATATTGCCCATTGCCACACACTGCATGTGTGGGGTTTACATTACCTGTATGCCACATTGCCTATGTGCTGCCTTTKCTACTCTAACTGCACTGTTACATTTCTGTTTCTGCAGAGCCTGGCAGTCGTTTTATTTCAAGGTCAGAAACCTCCACTAGGTCATGGMCATTTTGATTCTTTTTTTGCTGTGGGCTTAAAATAAGCTGATCAATTAAAATGTGCTTTCTGCTTTTAGTGTGTGAAGAACTAGGCCRTGCTATGGACACAGCGCTGCAAGGCACTGTTCACATGAGTTACTTCTTTCACRTGAAAGTGTTCACCAATACAGTCCTAGTATTGTTGGGAAAATAATAGTAATTATAAAAAATAAAGTTACGGGAGTGTTTCTTACCCCCAAAAAATAAAAATAGTTTGTTTTTATTTTTTAACTTGTCGTTAGTATCATTTTCAAAAGAGAGATTACAATTTTAGTTACAGCAAGAAATGGTTTTCTTATTGCACATCTTTTGGGAAAAGAGAAACTTTAGGTCGTGAAAATTCCTATAGTATCTTGTATTAAAAGCGTTAAAAACTGAATTAAAGAACATAACTCAGATCRAGTTCTGCTGCCTGTGCCAAAGATGACATCGTTGGCTGCTGGCTGGGCCCAGATTTTCGGAGCAGGTGGGTTGACTCATTCGCAGAGAAGCATGAGGAGAAACATTGGCCCCGTTCCAGCCCTATAATGTGGGGCTGACCCGGCTCCCATTACTACTTCGGGACTCTCCACTGCTGTCAGAAAGAACAATCTGCATGGAAATGCTAAGTATTGTTTTAACATGATATTCCAGAGAGATTAGTGATATTCTGTCCCAAGGCTATGGGATGGTTCAGAGCCATGCATTTGTATCCCAAGGTCTGGTTACGCTACAGCTAATGCAGCGTGTGCATTGGGAGGTTTACTGTGATGGCAAAAGCAGCGGCCCTCAGATGGTGATTTTTCCTTAGAGTGTTGCTGGATRCTTGGCCTGCAACTTTTAGTTTTGGAAAACACGGAATTTTTCCAACACATTTTGAACATTGTTGCAATTTTTATATGAAGACTGTCAGTGTTTGCCGGTGTTAGGTACGATAAACTTCATTATATTTATAATGTTTCTAGCTACTAGCTAAACTAGCTACTTAAGTTTGGGGGTTTTTTGTTTGGTTTTTTTTTGTTTTTTTCCAAATGATGTACACTATAGGACATTTATAGGAGTATATTTTAAATGAACTCATGTATTGCAGATGAGATATTAAGGATTTTACATTCTGGTTCATGCTCAGTAATGATATGCCTTTTATTAATCTAAGGAGCACAAGAGAATACGTCTCCCTACCCCTTCCTCCTATTCACCCAGCCCCTTTCTCCTGAGAAAATCTGGAAGAACACGCTGACCTTGCAGAGACACCCCAAAGCGAACAGCCTCTAGGCTCTTCTCAACACTGCAAGGAGTACTCCCTTTTTTCATCTGGCTCTCCCATGACTAAACCCAATGGTTATTAGTGTTATTGGCTCAATCATTTCAAAATTCAAGAGTTGCATCTAAGCGAAGTGCTGGTGTTTGAGAGACCTGGTGTCAGAGCAGCTGAAACATTGCCAGTTAACATGGGCACTTCCAGCTGTGTGCAGAAGGAACTTGGAAACCACTAACCCGCTCCATGGACTGGTCCAAGTTCATGGTCTAGCTTGGTGCCCATGTGGAGAATGCAGTCTGCAAGCCATGAAGGTCCATGGCACAGTTGTGTTTATGTTTCCCCATAGGTGACAAGTGCTTGTTTGTGGAGCCCGTTGGTAGCTGGCAGAATGAAGTTAGGAACCGAATCAGCAGACCTGTCGTGGTTACTGATAGCAGGAGCAACATCTATGTTGCTGCTATCAAAATGTGGGGGAGCTGGGGCTGCTCTAAAGGACCAGTGCAAATATGGGGGAGCTCTGCTGAAGTCAGGAGAATTACAGCAGCCTAAAAACTAAATTAGTTTCAGGTATCAGAGCCTGACCTAACAGCTTCACCATGCATTCTGATTAGGATTGCATTTACAGGGGAGGCCTACACTGCCATCCCATATGTGTTGTGTGAGAAAAGAGCACTTCGTGCAGGGCTTGCAAGCATCCACCTTTCACAGACCCTTAATCTTGGTAATAATAAAAAAAAGCATCTGGGAATATGTCACTAAAATCCCTAGTTATTCATTTTGAGAGGTTTGAATTTCATAGTGAAAACCACTTTTTGAAAAATGTTAACTATTGAATGCCTGTGAGTATTTTCTTTAAGGCAGCTGTTTGCTTAAGCAATGCTTTCCTCCCAAGCTTTATGTTTTTTAAAGCCAAGTTATAAAAAAAGTATTTAATTATAAAAATGTATTTATTTATATTTATGGAATGGTTGGATTAGCTGTAAACATTGGTTCTGACTCTCTTTTTCTTCTACAAGTAGTTTTTTAAGCCCAACAGGGATGTTTGAAATGGGAAATCAAGAGGGGCAGGAAGATGCTTGGTGTGGTTACTGCATGGCAACCCACATTCCAACTCACAGCTAATTAAAGGCAATGCTGACATCTGAGAGCTGGGAACAAACTGGGATGTTAGATCTGCTTATTTGTACAGTAAACTCTTTTCCACCAAGTATTATTTTCCTTGTCAGAGCCAAGGGCAGTCTGCAACATCAATGTCAGCAGGAGCTTAATGCTGTATTAATAAGGGATGGCAAAAGAAGATGTAGCTTTATTAACTTAGCATGGAGATATACGATGGACCAACATTAATCATAAGCATTCCTCTATTGACCTCCCAAAGGGCCAGGCTCCTCCAGCTAGGCTTATTATTCCCCACAGGAATAATAATATCCCATTTCAACAGTGAGAACCAAGCAGTTGTCTTGGATTTATTTGATGGATGGGCCAACTATTTTTATTTTTTATTTCTTTAAGAGAAATAACATCCCTCTCCTTTTTGAGATCAGACAGCCTGGTAATGGACAGTCTGAGAATCTCTGCAATAGGAGATCACTGGTCGTGTACTAAGTACTCCCTCTCATAAATACCAAGTTTGCTTTCTCTGAGCAGCTTCTTTTAATGACACTATTTCTAACATATGGAAAGTTCATTGCTTAATATAATGCAGGCAAAGCTTCCCTCCTTTCTGTGTTGTATCCAAAAATGACCTAAACATAGTGAAATAATAACTTCACATTTATTAACATTGTAAGATTATCAGCCAGCTGCAGCATATTTTCCAGAGGGTATATTGACAACTTGCATATGTGCTTCAAATGGTCTGGTTTCAGCTTCTCTGAGTTCTATATGTTCATAAGTCTTGTCAGAGAAAACACTGATGGCATGATTATTTTTGCCATTGGATGAAATGGAGTCATTGGCTTTTCTGGAATAACTTTGATGTAAAAATTAGAAGAATCAGGCTTTGCTTCCTCTACAGTACTTGCTGATTTATTAGCAAGGAATAGTCTGGAAAACTAATTCTTTCGGTAATTCTTTCTCAGTCCAGTTTTTCCCGCAGCAGTGTGTTTCATAAGATAAGAAAACAGAGATGTGGAAAAGGGAGCCACTGTGGTGAAGCATTTACCATCTCAAGGCATTCACTAAAAGAGTTTCTTCATTAACTTTATGGGAATTTTCATTCCAGAAAAATAAATTCTTGTTTGTATGTTTCCCAGTCAGACTTAGCTCTTAAAAAAATAGGAAATCTGAGCATGTGGTACGGCATAATGTGCTTTCCTCCTGAAAATATTAAGGTCAGCTTTTTCTACTAGCAAATATGTTTTGTTCCCCCTTTCTGAGGCAAGGAAAACCAGGATGAGCTGGGTGCACTCCCAAGGCAATGGGACAGAACAGGGAATGCAACAAAACCCCTTATTTCTGGACTTCATCAAGATGAAGTGTAATTGTCCCTAAGTCCACGTGCATTTTGCTGTAGCCCTCGGGACCCCCCTCAGGGTTCTGCAGCAGCAAGAGTGGCGGCAGCAGCAGACGGCCTCTTTTTCCCTGGGCTGTCACCACGCACCTCCCAGCCTCTGCTCGTCCCCTGTCCTGTGCAGGAGGAGGCTTTGGCGGCCCTTTGTATTTACTGAGTGGGTCTGAGGGTAGGAAGCAACTCAGAGGTTGAGGCTGGCATGCTGGCGCTGAACCACAGTGTGATAATGGTGTGCGTTTAATTTACTCTTCCTTTCCCAGTCAGTGGTGCGTATGCCCCATGCTACTGCATGAAGTTGCCAGGCAGACATAGCTGTGTTGGCTCTTAGGTATTGGTTCCCCACAAATCCAGCTGTGCACGAGCCCTGACACCCACTTCTTTTCTTCTGCTGTTGTTGCTATTCCCTCTTTACGCTGGAGGCAATTTTTTAAAAATACCTCACTAAGTGCCATGAAATGACTTCATGGAAGTCGCAGGGCTTCAAATGTAACCCTGAGAACATAGGCAGTAAAGGAGAAAGACATTCCTCCCACAGTCCAAGTTTCGGGAGGGTGGAGAGTGAAGACTGGGAGATACAAATCCAAGATTTGGGCGTCCAGGACCCATAAATCAATCCCCTTCTTTCCGTGGAATTCTCCTGGCCGCAGCAGGCCCTTGGCCCCTCAGCCAGAGGCACCGGTGCCGTGTTGCAGGCTCTTGGTAGGCGCTCCCGAGGGAGCTTGGGGATTGCAGGCTCTCAGCAAAACAGAGTGGAATGGGAATAAGCCCCTTTCCCTCGGACAAAGGAGAAGTTCAGTAATAGAGAAGATTTTCCCAGCCACCGGACTCCAAGAAGACTCAGCGGAGACAACTTAATGGGTAGACATGGCAGGGCAGCCTGGGCTGGAGCTGGAGTTTGGGTTTGGGGTGTATTAAAAGCCAGATCCACAGCAGATCGTGGAGGCAGTGAAGGCAGAGCTTGTTATTTCCTGCATGAGCTCACACTGTGCTTTTTTCCATGGGTATTAGCAGAACACGTAGCAATGACATGAGAAAATACACCCACCTGTAACCTGTTTTCTTCAGACTGCCTCCTGCATGCACTGCATTCATTCATTGTGTTTACACAAAAAAAAAGAAAGCACTTTTTTTCACTAATTTATCCTTATAAGACTGGTCCTGCCAAATTGTAACACTGAAGGAAGTAAAAGTGATTCTGCTTCATAATCTTCACAAAAGTCAGATCGTTTGCTGACACTTGAACAAAATAATCATCTTCAAGCTGCAAATGACATAGGCTTTAAATGCTACCATTAGCAGACTCTAGGGAAATAGTAATTTAATTATGTTTAATTATCTTCCATTAGGAAAAAATAATGTTATCTAGCATTTCAAATGTAATTGCCTCAGTAAGGAAGCTTAACTGTGGAAGTTTTGAAGTGTCAGTTATACCTTTATACACCTGTGCTCAGGAACCAATTCAGCTACGCTTAGATGTGCAAGAAGGTGGACTCTACTGTGCATGCAAAGGACAGTCAAAACATTCTTTTTTTTTTGCTGTCCCACTCTTGCACAATGGAACAATTCCTATTTTCCTAATATTTGATACTACTGAAATTGTTTCTGAAAAACCTACTTTTGAAGCTTATGTTTTTCCCAGCTGGCATGACTGAGTAGTGCATAACAGAAAGTTTTATGTCATTTGAAAGACTTCTGAACCAGACTCCAAATGAAGTCTCTTCTATTCAACTGGCTTCCTGAGAAATGTGACAATTAGAATAAATTTGAAATATGTATGTAGTCAGATATCATCATGGGGCAAAACTGTTCTCTTATATCCAAACAGGCCTTTGGCATCAGAATCTTCATATACCTATAAAAATGTGGATCATTCAGCTGTGGTCAGCGAGTAGGAAGTAACTGAGAGCAGAATTTCATCCCAAATATGTAAACGGCAGCAAATAACAAAGTTGAAAAACTGAGTGGAGAAAAGAGAAGAGGGAATGGGAAAATGAAGGAAACTTTCTGTTGGTTTCAGATGGAGTTGGGCCAGTTCTAGCAAGTAACAGAAAGTTCTTGCTCTGCCATTGTCCTTAGCAGAGCCATTGCCCCAGGTAGACGGACAGCCTGGTTTTGTAGTCTGAGAAAACTGAGCTCTGGGAATCTGAGTTTGGGATTTTTAGCTTAAACTAAATGGACCTACGAACCATTTGGAGGGTTACCCATTGTTGAATGCCAAAAAAATATGAAAGTGATCCATGGTCGAGTACTCTGTGTTCCTGTCACAGGCAGTTCTGAGGACTTACTGTCTTATTGCATCATGTTGGACTCTAATAAGAAAACATCTGCTAGCTCTGAACACGAGCTGCAGATAACTGCGGCATTAAAGTGACAAACACATTTCCTTGAGTGCTTAAAACAACTTCCATAAAGAGGTACTGAATACTGCAGCTATGTTGGCAAGAGCACCTGTTGCATTTCGGATTCCACATGATGTAACATAACCACGACTTGTATTCTAAGACAGAATTACTACAAATGTTAGTGGTATCGCAAAGGCAAACCACGAAGGACATATACCCTGAATAGATACCATACACCAAGTACAAATCCATACAACAAATAAAATCTGTATTTTCTCCTCCCTCTCCAAAACAACACAGACCCCACATTCTATCACGACACCCTAGACACAAGCATTTCCTTTAATGTCAAGGCACTGACTGTTGTTAGAAGCAATGTGCAGCCCCCCAGCTTCCCTCTCCTCTGTGGGACAAAGAAGATGCTCCCCTTGCTGTCCCTCGCAGCCCTAGCAGTATGGTTGCAAGGTAGAAGTTGTTTGATGGACAGAAAATTCCAGCCAGCTTGGGTCTTGAGCTGAGCCTAGTTGATCTTCTTGGTAGAACAGGTAGAAATGGACTTCTTTTTTCATAATCTTTTGTGTTTGTAATTTGCAATCCAATACAAAAACGCTCCATTTTCTGAACTCAAACTACAATTATAAAACACATCCTTTCTGTTTTTCTCTTCCATGTGAAAGCTGTGGAATACTTAGGTAGATCATAGCAGTTTGATTATTAATGATCTCTCAGAAATTACTGGCAGTAATTAAAAATGAATGTTTTCCTGCATCATATAATCAGTAATCAGAAAGTGCTGGGAAAAACAGAGGTGAAGTGAAATCAGTCCCTGTAATGTGTTTTGACAAGTCGCCTCATTAAGAAAATAATTACTCAAACCACTAAGTATGTAGGAAAAATATGTCTTGCAAGCCTGGCAAATTATGAACATGTTCCTTCTAATTTTCATCAATTTTTTTTCTATGAAATGGAAGAATCTCTGAAACATATCTGTAATTGCTGCTAGCCCTCCAAAGGGAAGTATCCAAGGCTATAATTTCGAGTGCCAAAACAACACAACACAGATAGTTGGCAGTGAAAGCGCACCCACCCATCAACTACATTTTGGTCAGGAGTAGCCAATTCCATTGTAGCTCTCAGGCTCCCGTCCCATCCTTAGCTCATCACAGATGGGTGCCTTGTCTTTCACAGCTGTCTGAAACACCCAAATATCTCTGGAAAAAAAATGGGGATTGAGGATCTTGTATTGCTTGCTGATCTGTATAAACTTGCTTATGTTAGGATTTGTTTCCTATCTTCACTTGCACAAAACACTAAGCTAACTTTCCATGTTGCTCGGGATTATCCCTTTTTAAGTTTCTAGCAGGACTTTCACTATGGAATCAATCTCCAGATGAGATGGTTGACCTTTTCAGAATGATTTTGTGTCACTCCTTCATTTATTCCTTCTTCCCCTTCCCAATAGATTTTATCTGTGGAAGTGATTCCCCACTTTATTTGTTACTTCTTAGCTTAACGAAAAATCAAAGTGATTTTAACAATATTGGTTATTTCTGTCCTTGAATTGTCCAAGGGAACAGGAATGAATGAAGTAGAGGTTAATATTAAGCAGCAAAACAGAATTTGTTATGAACTTGAAGCTGCTCCTTTCCCTCCCGCAGATGCTCTCAGTCATCCATATCCACCCTCAAATTTCCATAGGCTGTTTCAGAAGGTCCTTTGCATGCACAGAGGTGATGGTCACAGGATCTGCCTCTTCTAATTTTCTCCTGGCTGAACTCAGCTCAATCATAAATGTCCTCAGCAGCCCTGGGTCCGTGAAGTGTACAGCTCATCTCCCATTCCAAGCAGCTTTAGATTCTAGAAAGTAAGGAAAAGCTGAGAAATTAAAAAAAAAAAAAAAAAAAAGAAGAATGAAAGAACGAAAGTAAAGGAGAAGAACAAGATGGAAGATAATGTAAAGGAGTAGAACAAACAAAGCAACCAACAACATGGGACCAAAACCTGATTGGAAAAAAATGCCAATAACTGCAGGAACTGCATATTGTTGGGCTGGTACAGAAAAGCTATTTCTAAGAAGAGGAGATGCCCATGCCCAAGCTTGAAATAAACATGCTCCACCCAACGCAAGGATAGCTACGGGTGGAGTATGTGCCAGACCCTTGGGAAATGCAGAGCAGTTGTTCCTCTGATAGGGATTGCCTGTGGCAGTCTCATGGATATCCTGCTTGTTGTTGCTATGAAGGTTATGGTAGTACATACATTTTTCACATAGTTTCCTGCTGACTTGGAAGGGAAAAAGAAGAGACTTGCAGTCACAACTTGTTACTTGCCTAACTGGCATCTTAGACACCTTTCACAGTAAGGATAATTGTAAGTATTGATGGTTAACAAAGTTATGTTGTCCAAATTGCAGCAGTTAGACTTGGAGAAGGCCTACTACATTGTCTTCCATTCTCCCAGCAGTAAAAGACCACCTCTCTTGCGCATGTCCTAGGCATCTCCTGGGTTTTCATGTCCGAGTGTATCTGCTACTTTCTTGGTGGGATTATTCCCTGTTTGCGTGACTCTCCTTGCGGAGAGTCGAAGTGAACTCAGGTTGAACCAAGCAAATCCTTTTCCTAGAGGTTCAAAATAGTTCATTTGTTTTGTTTTTCTTTAATTTCCACGCATCTCTGACCTGCTGGTATCTTTCAAAAGCAGAAGTTCCAAATTTACATATCAAAGACTCCTTTCCTGATATTTCTGGCTCATCAGAAGCAGAAGATACAGGAAGTTGCATGAGAAATGTCCATGTAGCTATTACCCTGATTTCCAGAGCAGAAAATGGGAAGATACTTAATATAATTTTACAGAAAATGTGATTGTTTTCTGAACAGATTCTTTTCAGTCCCATCCATGCAAATGATACGCTAAATAGTTTTATATGAGAGTTTTACAGATAACTGCGACAAGTGGTTACCGTGACATTTTTATGGCCTGTTTTAATTAACTGAGGCAAAATCTGCTCTTCTGAGTGATTCATTTATCCTATCAACCTTTCTATTTTTGTAAGATTAAATCAGGAAGCTCGCAATAAGCTTCCTTTCCTGGAATTCCAGTTGAACGTTGTTACCCTTTGTTTAGACTGCATCGCTTATTCAGCTGATAAGAGCCCAGTATATTCCACTGGAGATGTAGAGATCCAGCACTTTAGATTGCTTAAGGAGCCTTCCACGTTTTCCAGTAAGTCAAGTTACTAGAAATTCAGGAAGCTGCTAAAAAGACATTCTGTAAATATGCCAGCATGGAACTGTATAGCAGATCATATACCACTACAAAGAGGTGTCTCAGCAAAGCATACATGCAGTTTTCTGTCCTTGACAACAGAGGCATCATGTAATTCTTACTACAATCACATGCTTGGGCCATGATCTGCTAAAAAACTATCAAATGACTCCTCGAGCTGGCAGACAAAGGCATGAAAAGGTCTAGTGACTAGATACTGATTCTAAGAGAAGCACAGCTCAAATTAAGGCACACATTTTAAACTCCAAATAATTTGTCACTTGAAAGGTGCCTTCTTACCTTGAAAGGTAAAATCAAGGGGCCTTCTTAAGAGAGGCATTGTAAAATGCTAGAGCTACAACTCCAAGCAGGACTCCTGAGCAAGGTTTGTGGTTTAGGCTCTTGCAGTGATGCTTAAAATCTGTGAATGAACAAGCATGTAAAAACACACATGCACTCCGTAATTCTGGACAATTTTTCCGAAATTACAGCTTGCTGTAGACCACAAATGAGTTTACACATAATCGTATTTGCTGCCTGCATGCTTTGGACATTACATTTGTTTTACTCTGTAGTACTCTGGCTCCTCTCGTATTTGTGAAAACTGTTTCGATACACATATTTTCAAGTTTTTAGAAAATGACCAATAATTTTGTTTACTGTTGCTTTTTTTTTTTTTTTTTTTTGGGCCTAGGGCAAAGTCTGTCCTTTTAACATATTTATATATTTATAAAAGATGAAGTAAAATTATATCTGTATTTATGTATTTGTAAAAGATGAAGTAAAATTATACATGCAGGAAAGGTACTCTTCATCCTCTCCAAATCTAGCAATATCTAGATCATTTAACTATTAGGCACAACCTCCATAAATAAATCATAAAATTGTTAATTAATGTGGGTGTTTGCAAAGGACAAATGACTAATATTCCTATTAACTTAGAGGGGGGCAAACTCGCAAAGCTTCATAAAATAACCTAGTGTCTAACGCTGATTATTGCAAACGCGGATCAAAAGAGGTGCTTATCAAAAGTGGAGCCAGTTTATTTCCAGCGTGGAACAAAGGACAAAGGACACAGTGTCTTGTCCTTTCCTTTGAGGTTTCTCTGTCTGCTCCTTTCCACTCCCTTTCCTGATGGGCTGCAGTGTCCCCATGCCTGACCTGTTGGCTGAAGCGCAATAATCAATTCTGGGGAACGTGTCAGCTACTTATTTTTATAACAGGAACAATGGAAATAGCATCACATTGTTACTAGAGGTAAAAGTGATTAAAAATACCTCCGTGAGGCTTTTTAGATCTACAGTCACAATGCACTGGAATTGATCCAGAACAAACTTAGGACTTTACAGGCACATTTTTTTTACAGGAATCAGAGAAGTTTGATTCATCTTTAGCCATTTAGGAATGCTTCTCTTCTAAAGCTGCAGCTATATGAATTGCAAAAAAAGTAGTTAGCCTTTTGATATATATATTTATTTTTTCACCTATTTCAAACCTCAAGCAAAACAGAGGTTTTCCTTTCTAAACCAGACTGACACTGTACATTTCTGTTTGTACAGCATGTGTATACTCAATTAATGACATACTAGTGCAGTCAGATCTGATTAGGAGCTTTTATTTGTTAACACTGAACAAATTACAGAGCAACATTCACACAAATCTGTGGCATCACACCGAGTTTGCCAATTCATATGTTCTGAAAATGATAGTGAGTAATTAAGTTTAGAATGAGAAGGCATTTCACTCAGTGTAGGTGCCATCATTACAAGAATACATGGAACTTGCGCATAGAGAAAAAATCATAATATTTGCCTGACTAAATAAGTAGTTTTTAGTTACTTTCATTAGCAGAAAATTCTCCAAAATTTCACCAAACACAGAATATTACCCTCACTGTTCCCAAGGGAGCACTATATAGTACACCAGTGCAAGTTACTACTGGTGCAGGGTTTTTTCTTTACTTAAAAAGAATCTCTCTGTTGATCGTGAACTTCTCATATCCAGGATAAGCTTCCAAATATAAGGATGGCTAAGGCCAAGATAATTCAAATAGGTGACTCTATTTCAGTGTTAGAAAGATCGGATAAACAGTGTTTGGTGCACTCAACTTTGAGACAAGCCACTCATTCAATGCCAAGTCATATTAGAAATTCATTTTGTTAGCTGACACATGGGGTTTTCATGCGGAGAGAACATTATGAAAAGCCTGGCTGTTCTAAGCATCCCTCTACTTTGATTTCTGGCATTATCAGCCCGATCAGAAATAGTAGGTACAAATGACCACAGGATAAAGCACCAGCTTTTTCTCCTTGAGAAGCTATTCTTAATGGCATGAGCATAGGAKTTTCAAATGAGGTGTGCTTGAGATCACAAGAACGGTCTGAAAAAAAAAAAGAAAATCCTGAAAATCCATCATCTAAAGGTACAGCCACAATCCTACAAGAGTTTGTGCACTTGGATTATAGTATACCCTTTAAAAAGAGTTGCATATATTTGCAAAATAAAATTTTGCAAAATTTGCAAAATAAAATTTACAAAAAAAAGCCCTTTCTAATCAAGGAAGATCATTTAAGATGAAAAAAAAAAAAAAACGTATTTCAAGAGAAGTAGACCCATCTTAATTGTCTGAGCTTTCCATTATGCTCTGCAACCATTATGTTCTGCACTATTTTATAGTAGCCACAAAACTGTGGCTCGGTCCCTATTTTCTCTACATTATACTCTGAGTGCTTTGATGATTTATACCCTCACAGAACTGATTGCTGTATAAAGCAATTCTAGCAGAAATTCAGCAGGATACTTGGATACCATTTGCTTCCCTGTCTGATTTACTAGTTTTGTTCATAACCAAAGATTCTGAGTTCTGGGTATAAACTGGCTTCATGAAAATATTGAATATTGAAATGTTGGCCCACTAAGTCTAATTCCTCCTAGAAACTTGAAATATTTGTGCTTTGGTTTCTGTCCTTTTCTGAATTGGACAACACTGTTCAGCAGCACATGACCATTCCGCTCTTCACTTGCACTGGGCGAAGAAAGAGTAGCTGAGGAAAACAACCAAGGAGGGCACTTCTTCCCCTTAAAATCATTATTGGTAGTGACCAAATCATTATTTACAACATATTTTGTATTATTACTAATAATTAAAAATATATTATTCCAAAATAATTTCCAAATAACTCTATTGACCTTATCAGCTGAGAAATTCCATGTTCTGTCTTCTTACAGCTAACCTCTCAAGATTTTTCAGGGTGTTTTGTGTTATCCTGTCAGGCCTTTTCCTAGAGCTGTCCCCGACCTACATAGGGGAGCTGAGAGGCAAGCGTATGCTTTCAGCACGGAGCTCAGAYAATGCAGCTTGCCAGGTCAGTATGACATGCAAGGCAGCCTTGAAAGATCAGAGAGAAAGCTGTGCAGATACACCTCTCAAGTCATTGCTTACACTTCCTGACTAAAAAATCACATCCCAGCAGCACAGCTAATCTTCAGGTTTCATAGACCTTCTGTATCTGGAAAAAATAAAAAAATAAAAAATAAAAAATAAATAAAAAATAAAGATCCTCAGCAAAGAAAATTGGCRCTATTTCTATGCTCTAACACTGCTCTGTGACTGTGACTCTGCTGAGGGATGTAAAGGCTCTAGTTTCAAAGGAGGGAAAGTCCTGGTTTGAGCATGAAAGGTGCAGGACGCCCTATCCCTTAATCACAGCTATGTCCCAGGTTGCCCTGAACTCTCTGAAGCTGTGATCAAACACAAAGYGTGTTAGCTCAAGGAGACTTTCTTTTGCAGTTGTTTGTTGCAATACTAAAGATTTTATTTTAAAATGTCAGTGGTTTGCTATAGAATGGGTAACCTTGTTGCCAAGAAGCTAAAACTGACTTACACTACAATTAATTGTTGGTATTTTATGGCACTATATGAGTAGCTCTGTAGTTCTTGCAAATTAGTAGGACTGCAGACTCCAGAAACGACCATCTCRATATCTATACTAGTATAAAATCTGCCTCATGGTGTTCTGCATTCATAGTAATAGAAAGTGAGGGAAGGGTTTACACCTTTACTTTAGCTGGAGAACTGTCATAAAGTATAAAAAAAATGCAAAAATGTTTGTTTTGATAAGCTTGATTTGTCTGATGTACTCCAGACAAAGAGGTTTAACTAAAAGTATTCTCTGGTCTTGACTATACATTTTAAGATATGAAGAAAAAMAGTCATTTTAGAATATAAGAGGACCTGAATCYTTTTGGCRTTACTAAAAATAAGTAAAAATAATTCCCAGTAATTATTTTTTTTKAAATACATAATTTAGATATTTAAAGCCTACTCTGCACTAAAGAGTTTGCTCTCTCAAGAACCCGCTCATTTACCATGCATCTTTGTAAAATTGTAGGAAGGTGAAAGCAAAACCTCAGATACAAACGAGCTAAAAAGGTAGTCCTTCATAATGTGACAGCGTTGAAATATTAATGCAAACTAACGGCTTTCCATGTTTCTTTCTTGTGGTCACGTAACAGAATACGTGCCTCTGTTTTAAAAACACGCGAGCTCCTATTAACCTGTCAGTCATTTCTACCGATCGTATCATATCGTGCTCACAAATAGTGTCGYGCAGGACTCTGCTTCTCTGTAACACGCTGACATGAAAGGAGAGACGTGGCGAGGAGGAGGAAGCATTTTTTAGCAAAGCGAGCCATCCATTTAGGATTCATAACCCGAAATTGAAGAATGATCACCCCAACAGTCCTCTCACTCCTCCGAACCCCTGTCAGGGCTCGAATCTCTTGACGAAGGCCAAACAGCCACTTCTTTCTGCCTGACCCTCTCCCCTTGCTATTACTGGCCCTCATTCAAGTCAAGATCACATTCATCTGGGTAATATACGCCTAATAAATCTTGTCCAACCGAGTTTGTTCTTGCTGGCAAGACAGCTACCTTCCCCCTCCACTTCTCTCGTCTGTCCTCAGACATCATTATGGGTGTTGACACTCGGGTGAGTTACTTAAGGTGCTCTTAAGGAACTGTCTGCATGTAGGCATCTGCTTCAGCTCCTGCTAAAAGGCAAGATAATTGCTGCTGCAAGCTGCTCTGCTCTGGCGATAGGCAAGAGCACGGCCACGGAGCGGGACAGAAAGAAGCAGTCGGATGGCAAATCTCCATTAGGATTTTTAGTAGTGTAATAATAACTTTCCCCAGTACATCTCAAGGGCTTTGTGAAAGAGGCAAGCGCTCCCTGTCTCATCCAGTGGAGAAAAAAGAAATATGAGAAAGGGAATGGCTAGACCAAGGTTGCCCAGTAAGTTACAAACTGGATGAGAGAGCAGGTATTTTGAATCTCAGGCCAGGGCTGTGTCATGAGCAGAACAGAGAAGGATTCAGATGCCGCCCTGATTTCCATGAGGCTGAGGTTGTTCCCTGGGCTTTTGAGCATGTGTTTTCCTTCCTTGTCGTCCCAGTAGCTTCTCCTGCAGTCTCAATAGCTACTGGGCAGGCTGTAGCCAGTGCCTCCCTCGATGAACGTTGAAGTGAAATTAGCCCTCACGGTGCCTGTGCTCCAGTCGCCACCGTTATCGGCCTTATGGAGTCAGGGGGTTTAAATGATTTCCTGAGTCCTGGAGATTCCCCAAGGCTACAACGGCAGCCGTCTCTCGCGTAATGGGTCAAATGGTCCAGGTGGAGGCATAGGCCTATTTCCTCCAGAGGAAATAATTTTAATGAAGCTGGAGTTCACTTAACTGAAAAGCCTTGGATCACATAAGGCACGGAGTGAAAGTAAGAGAAATGTTCTTCTGGAAAATAATTTTTCATTGTTCAAAGGATTTTTTTCATTGTTTTAAATATTTTTAATTACTATGAATAAATAAATAAACAAATAAATAAACTCCTCTTTCTTTCCTTCTACTCCTTTTAGCCCTTGCAGGGCACTGCAGGGCTGGCATGGTCTGCCCCAGGATATCGTGCTGAAAAGTCTAGTATCTAATATGCATTATAACAACATAGATGCTTCATAAACCATTTTTTCATCACTGTTTTGACATATTTWAGGCATCAGTCCCTCAGTTCCCAGGTACTTTAGTAGACAGCTTGCATCTTACAGGCTGTTTTTGTAGAGGAGACCATGATCTCTATGAAAGCAGATGTTTTTTCTTGATCAAATTGGATCTCTCGCATGAACACAGCACCCAGTATTGCTGCTATACATGGGAAACTTGAATTTTAAAAGGTAAAATCAATTTGCTTAAAAATGGAGAGGGAAGAGCTGATTAATTTAAGTATGATATAGTGTCTTAGGAACACAGTGTCACAGGAACAGAGTGAAAGTGAGAACATAGCTTTATAAAAAGCCTCTTCTTTCCCATGCAATACAAAACTTGCCTTTCTTGCCTCCATTATAGTCCATCATGAAGCTCTTCATCTTCACATCATTCTTTAAAATACATTTTGAGTAAAAGCCTCCTTTCCATTGCCTTCCTTTCCTACTTAATTGCATACAATGACTTATAAGCATCACTTATCACCACTTATAAGTGTCAGTTACAAGTATCACCAAGAATAAGCCTTTTTTATAAATTGGTGAATATGCAGAATTTAGTATTATGCAGCAACCATGAGTTTCACTATTAGAAACAGTGGCTAGTTATTATATTGTCTAGTTTCAGGGCGACATTTCCAGACTAGAGACTACATCAGCTACAAGCACTGATGAATTTACTGTATATGTTGTTAAAAATACTTCAGAAACATGCTTGTTTTTATTTTGCAGTTCTTCACTATGTGAAACAATAGCTTCTGAAAGCAAAGTACCTCTTATAAAGCTTATCTCTGAGGAGTGATAGTGCAAACACTCCTCGTCAAGAGGCCTGGACAATTACAGGCTCCTTTAAATAATTACTTCTCAGTGAAGTGCTAGGAAAGGCAAACTGAATTATTTCACTGACAATAGCTGGATCATGGACGTCCTTTGGACTGTGGCAATGCTGTACACAAAGACCCCAGCAACAGAGAAGCCAAGTGCAGAGCCAGAGACCTGGTAACTCCAGCCAAAACTGCCCTATCATCTATCATGCTGTTGCAGAGAGGATATTAATACGAGCGTTTAAAATTGCAATCATGTGTCTGACAATCCGGTGCTTGTATCAGCGGGGCAGTTGACTAATTACAAATTGGGACTTTTGTGTGCTGCCCTGTTTAGAAGGGAAAGGATGACAAGGGTACAGTTAACCATTAAGGCATTTGGGCCTTGGAGGGAAAACAGAGGACAATCAAGTCCTTATTATTAGATGCCATCCTGCGAATCAGTCCCTTATGCACTTACAACAGAAGGGGAATTCACCTTTTAAAGTGAATAATTGTGCCTGTCGGGCAATCCTTTACAATTGCTTTACCATCCAGCTGGAGCCCGTTGATTGCATTAAGGATAACAGCCCTCCTCAAAAACAATCCTCTTCGGTGGACTCCTGTAGAAGTCCCTGTCTCTGCTGGGTGTCTGGGGGCTCCTTGAAGCGCCAATGAATTAAAGAAATAAAAATATTAAAGGCCAGAGCTTTGAGGGTTCTACAGGGCTCTTTAGAGCAAGYGGGCTGAGGGATGGGGGTGGCTGCAGCCTGCCCAACCCCCCTGCCTCAGGTGGAGTGAATGTTTTACAGCTCATACAGACCCCGGCCTTGCGCTGCTCCGCTGAAAATACGCCTGCTTCAGCAGCCCCACAGAAAGAATTCGAAGTTAAAATGCAAGCCAGAGAGACATGATGTCTTCAAGGGTTGATAACGAACTAGAATCAAAGCCCTTCRCTTTCAGATTACCAGCAAGAATCTAATCCAGGTCAGTGCTTATCCTCTGGCATCTCTTYAGCGGTGATCCCGGCAGAGAGGCTGCTCCATCGCAGAGGCGACGCTGYCGAGAGCGGCCACGGAGGCAAAGCTGGCGTGGAGATTTCTCCTTCTCCAGGGAACACTGTTAGCTTTGTGAGCAGGAGAGATGAGCAGGATTGGCGGCAAACATAGCGTTTTAGCATCATCGTTCATGTGCTGCTTTACAAAGTGCCAGAGATGAGAATAAAAAACTGGGATTCAGTAGTGAGCGCTCCCCCTCTTCTGTGTCTGTACCACGTTTGTGCCCATAGCTGTATCTATACCACATTTATGCACAAATCAGCACTCCTTCGCAGCATCCTCAGGTAAAACTCCCTACTCTGAGGGAGTAGGGAGGTAAAATTCCCTACTTCAAATTCTTATTTTGCATCTATCACACAATCTCTCGCTTTCTGTGTTACTTCCTGATGCCCAACCCCTTCTCTCAGTCCAGATTTATTTTTTCGTATTGTCCAGTCCTTCAGACATTTCCTTTTCTTCTTTTTCTTTTCTTTTTTTCCTGCAAAGTATAGACAATTCTCTCCTTCTCCCAAAGCTCCCTTTGGGTCCCATACAAGCAGTTGCTGCACAGAGATGCAGGCGTGATGCAGGAAGCAGTCCAAGCTTGTCCGTGTGGTGTCRCACCTTCCATAACAACCCCTGCTCSACACCAAGGGAATTAACCTGCTAGTTGGTTTCTGGTGGCCTTCTAGCCCCAGCATGATCATTGCAATGGGAACATCCCAGCACCCGCATGCTTTCCCACRTGTTCCCACAGTTTTATTTTTTAGGACAATTTTATTAATTTATAAAGGACTCTTGTTGGAGAAACAACTTAATTTGTCTTTCTTTTTTCTATCATTCAGGCTTTAAAAATCACACRCAATTTGCAGCAGCCTTTTTCCTCCCTTGTCATGGTTATTCTGTCACTTCTTAGTCTAGCAAGTGCTTAAAAGTGTGGACAACGAGGACAGAAAACCAATTAGAGCAGGATTACCTTGTCTGGTCAACAGCTGGGCCCTAGCAGATGTCTGCCTTCCCCGTGCTAGCATTAACATTTACATTTTACGGGTTTGACCCGCCTTGTGAACATATGACTTGCCGCCTTCGAAAATGCAGGTAAATCTGACTATGCCAAAAAGAGCTGGAATGAGTTTAGATATGAAGAGGTAATTGATTAAGCGGGATACGTATGTAAAGTCAGCCTMAAAGATATAGTGCAGTTCCCTCCTCTTCTGCACTATTAAAGTAAATTAATGACCTGGAGCTGCGGAGGGGTTTCCAGAAACAACACGGGAACGGCCAACTCGCCACAGTTTGCAGCCTACGGAAGGGGCAGATGTTTATTCCTCAGCAAACTGCCTGCTCCGGCACCCGCTATATATACTCTGTATCTGACAGCTCTTAGTGCAGGAACAACAGCCCAAACTTAAAATAACAAAAGCGAGCATAAAATATGATGTTGGCTTAGAAGAAAAYGACCCAATCATAATCCATGATGGTATCCAGACATTTTCAAAATTTCACAGTCCTCTTTTCCATGCTGATAGCTTGGCAGTTACTCAAAAGTAGCTGTGCTGGTTTAAAGCCCTGAGTATGAGGGTGTACAAGGGAAGAAGCATTTGAAGGATCTTTAGAAAATACATGGGGGAGAAAACGGCTTAGGGGGTGACTCCTAAAGAAGGGAGCGATGAGGTGAGGTCGTGCTTGGCTATCGGAGAGCCCTGAACGTGGCTGTGTGGGGGTCCCACTAGGGAAAGAAACCAGTGGGCAGTTTTGCCCCCCTTGCTGGCACAGACGRTGGAGCTGGGCCGGCGTTTCCGACGTTTCCGACGTGTCAGGGTGTGCTGCCACCGGGCTGGACACCCCATGTGCCACCCCCAAACCGTCCCCGGCGGCATCACCGGGTCATCCCCATGGCGTCCCCGTGCCCAGCAAGGACAACGGGGCAGCTCCAGCTCTGTGCCGAAGGAGCAACGCCGCCCTGGCAGGCAGCACTCACGGAAGGAAACATTGGGGAAATAAAGAAATACATAAATAATAGCAGTAATAAAGTGAGTGGCCGCGGTGGCGCGGAGCGCGGGGCTGGCGCGGCCCGGACGGGCGCGGGGCGGTGCCGGCCGAAGGGGCGGGCGGCCGCGCGGACCCCCCGCCCCGTCCCGCTCCGCTCCGCGCCCCTCGGCTCCGCCCGGCCGCGCTGGGCTCCGCTCCGCTCCGCGCAGGGCAGCGCCGGGGCAGCCGCGCACGCCGCTCCGCAGCCGCGCGCACCATGATCCTCACGCGTAAGCAGCGGCGCGCCGGGACGGGGCTRTGGGCGCCGTGGGGCAGCGCCGTGGGGCTGGGGGTCCCGCGCCGTGTGCGACCCCCTCCAGGGAAGGGGAGCGCGGGGTTTCCCCCTGTCCGCTCCGCGCCTCGGCCCCGCGGGGCTCGTGAGCGCCGCGCCCGGGCGAGGGGACCGTTCGGCTCCCTTTTGCGTTTGGGCAAGTCCCAAGCGCGAGGGACGTCGCTGCGTTGCAGCGCTGCGTGCAGGCGGGTCGCGTGTCCCCCGGGGCGTCCCGGCTCTGGGAAGCACGCGAATGGGGAGAGTGCGGGATGTCCTTTGATCTCGGCCAGCAGTTGCAGCCGCGGGGTCTGTAGCAGGGCCGAGTGTCGCTCGCCGCGTTGCCCGTCCCGAGCCCCGTGCGCTGGTGCGGGGGAGGCTGCGGGAGCGGAGCTGTCCCCGAGCGCGGGGCAGTGCCCGAGGGACCCCGCGCCCGCAGGGACCCGCCACGCGGCCCCTCGGGGGCGCCGCCCGCGCTTCCACGTACCCGCGGTGGCTTCGTGTGGGCAGCCGGGTCTGCGCCTCCGGTAGGAGCTTCCAATGGAGAAGGGGCAGGGAGAGGTGGCCAGGAAATGGGACTGATGTCCCCTGGGCAGCGGGGCTCGGGTTACAGCCGCGCTTCGGCTGCGAGAGCCCGGCTGGGGGCTGCGGGGCGAAGATGCGGCTAAAAGCGGCCGTGTGGAGGCGGCCCCSCGGCCGCTGCAGGAGCCCAGGCGCCCGGAGCAGCCACCTTCCCCCGTCTCATCACTTTGTCTTYTTTTTTACAAAAATCGGCTTGTTAATCGATTTTTATTTTTCTTTATAGAAAATGCAAATCTGTTTTTAAACTATGTACTATCTTTTTTAGTATTTTCAAGGAGTAGTTGAAGTGAGATTGTGTCTTTTTATGCTTTTGCTTGCTTTGTGAACCTCAGCAGTCTGAAGGAGGCTTTTTGATTCTCAAGCCGGGGTCCCCGCAGCTGGTGCCGTAGCTGCCTCCGCAGGGCAGAGACGAGCCCAGATCGATGCTGCTGCTGGCACCTCAGAGCTCCCCGTGAGCTCTGTCCCTGCGGGTGGGAGAGAAGGTACCAGAGTTGTCCCTATGGACCGAGCTGGAATGTGTATATTTATATCAGGATTCCCAGAAAGCTGCCGTGAGAGGTGATTGGGTTTTACTTTTCTGGTTCTTCTAATGTATCACATTCCAGGCAATGACTTGTTGGAGGCCTGCGAGTTTATGAGCTCTGCAAATATTTAGAGATGCACGTTGCATGATAAGAGGTTTTTGTTTTGGTTTGKTTTTTTTTCTCTTCTCAGTATGTTATGTTTGGATTTCTTCAAACTAAGCTTCCAATTCTCTTCTGCTGGGAGTTTTGCTGTTGGCTTACAAACAGCCCTTCACCCTTGGCTAGTTAAAAGGAGATGGAGGAAGAGAACTCCTGTGCTTAACAGGATGGTCCTGTACTGTAAACAAGCACTTCTCATGCCTAGCTATCCTTCCTAGCAACAGGAAGGAGGAAATGGGGCTTTGCCAGAGGACCCTGACACGTTTCAGACAATGCCAGACCCACCCTAGCATTCATACAGYAGAGCCACAAGACACGGGGCGAGTAAAAATAACTTCAGATGTTTCCCCTTCCTTCCTCTGCATGTTGTAGAAATACAGCAATGAAGTGATCTGCAGCTCGCAAAAGAACTGGCTGCCTTGAGCTCCACTAAGGAGAGGGATGAAGTCCTGGGGAGCCTGTGCATCTTTACTGGCTAATATACTGCTTTGTGTGCTGGGTGGTCACTGCAACCTTGAAGTACTCATTCTTAGCTTTAAATGTGTGAGGGTGCTGGAGCATGTATATGGTACTCGAGTATGTGTAGTACTTGAGTGTGTAAGCTGCAGGCTTGACGGAGCCTGCAGACAGTGACCGGAGGTGCAGGGCAAAGGAACACTAGGTGCTCCTASCTATGAAGCAGTCATACATGTCCACTAATGCTGCTGTTTTCTGCAGCTGCAGTATATTTCTCTCCTGTCCCTATGCAGTAAGTGATTCTGACAGGGGCAGGATGTCAAGGTTGCCTTGCTTTTTGACTCCCAATCCCAAGAATAGGGAGAAATCTGAAGGTTGGTGCCTGCACGGTGGAGACAATGAGTGAGCGATGTTAGTTATGAGGAGGACAGGAAAATGGATATAACTTTTAACTTGTCTTTTCCATCAATGAATACCTTGCATTTGTTTTTGTTATTGCGGTTTTAAGGCCTTTTGTCCAAATTATTACTTCTTTTTCCTCCCTTTTTTATCCTCTTTTTTTTTCCCCATCTCCTGTAGTAAGGAAGCAGCACAGTCGCTGTTAGATCTCTGATGAGCAGACCCTCTGGAAGGGGCACAGGGCTGGACCTCTCACTGGAACATTCTTGTTCTTTCCACAGGAAACTTATTCTTGCTGATACAGAGTGGTACCTTATCCACACAGCATCCCCTTGAAATCCGTTGCTCTGTGAGCACAGAGCTGTTAACACAGAGCAACTTCAACTTACCTTGAAGTAACTGGCAGTAGTGAAATGCTGTAATTCTGCCCCAGTCTCATTATCTGGAAGTTTCATGTAATACTACACACTTTTCTCGAGCACTTCAGTGTCTATAGAAGAGCAGTGCTAAGCACTGTTATTTGTTAGGAGGAATATTTCAGTATTCGTTTCTGTGAGGTGGTTGTTTCCCTTGAGAATGGCTGTGCCAGAGGAGATGGGATTAGAAGAAATATTAAATAGTCTCTCTCCTAATAAAGACAAAATACAATGGCCCACTTATTGGTGATAGGGGATTTTTTTTTTCTTAAAGCCCCAAATGGTGCAGAATTCCTTAGACTCAGTTTTAAGCATAGTCAAATATATTTCAGACTCTCCATTAAAATRCTCTGCTCGGTGTGTGTCTGGGGGACACTCATGAGAGACATTTGCTCCAATTTTTGTCCTCTCTGAACTTGCTGAAGACTAGGGTTTGCRGAGAGATACATAACTCCTGTGTTCTTGCTTCTGGGGGCATCTGTTCTGTGTCCCTGTGGACCCACAGATTTAGATGATCTGCTGACCACCTCTCTGTCAGTATGTGCTGCTCATACCATGTGTTCTTAGCATAACGCTTCATAATGTGTTTCTTAACTTCTCTTCTTTAGGCTTTCCATAGTCTCTCCACTTTCTTAACCAACTCTTACCAGAAGAAATTAGGGAAAAAAAATATACATAGGGATGTTGCACAGAATAAATGCCAGCCAAGGGACAGAATGCAGGTATGAAGGGTTCTGTGGTAGAAGAGTTACGAAAAAACTAAACCCAAGAGCACATGTGGTTTTCATTGCGCTTGTCACAGCATGTGCCTTGCTTCAGCTGAGCTTGCCTCACCATCTCTGCTGTTAAAAATACCCACCTGACTTAGGGAAATAGGCTTTCAGCTGGGAATCAGGAGAGCCTAAGCCCTGTTGATCCGCGGCATGGCTCGCGCTGACGTGCGTGCTGGAGCCAGCRCGGTGCCGCCGGCGCGGGGCACGGGTTGGGCACCGGCCATGAAGGAGCCGCGCTCAGACTGCCAAGGTAGGACCTGCTCCCATGCAGGGCTCTTGCTGCTGATGGCTTTGAGGCTAGAAGGAGTAGTAGTCTCTATAAAATGGCTTTCAATGAACCGTTATTTTGCATGAACCTCCGTATGAACTGGTCCATACCAGTTGTTTCCTAGATCTGAGCAACCTTGGGTGCTTTCAGAGGAGGTGCTTGTCATGTTGGACCTGCTTGATTTTGCCCGCAGGGTACCCCAGATAGGGCACAATGGACAATTGCTGATGTTGGGCCTGGGAGAAGCAATGGTTAATGTTTGCCCTTTGGTACATGTCCAAAGGTCACCCTAACCAAGTAATTTCTGAGGGAAGAGAAGGTTAAAGTCATCTTCTGTTTCCAAACCTTTGGAGGAGGATTCGTTTCTCACTCTGGAATCTGTCAACATGACCTCGTTCAGAGGATTTGACTAACTGCTTTCTCTGCCCCAAATAATCCTCCTCTGAGACCACCCTGCGTTAATCAGGCCAGATAAATAACCCACATGTCCAATTATTTCTTAGGTTTTTTTTTTCCCTTTTTTTTAAGTCACTTGACTTGTTCCTCTTCATCTCTGAACCGTCTTAAAATTAATGGAGCAAGACCATCCTTAATGTATAAGAAGAATCCTTATTTAGCAGAAGAAACCCTGTCATGTGAAGCTCTAGTTTTGTGTTTTAAGCAAGCTCAGGTTTTAGTTTAGATTACATTAATTTGCTGAAAATGAGAGGGAGAATTAAAAAAAGGAATAAACAATGATTCTGGCTGACAGAGTACAGACCTAGTTTACAGTGCACTTCATGGTGAGATGTGACATTTCTTTAATGTCCCAGAGTTTTAAATACTTGAATTGAGCTTAAGCTGATAGTAGATTCACAGTAGCCTTCTTCATGCTCTGCCTTCATATGCAGAAGTACTTCTCAAAACACCAGCAGAAGGGCTTTCCATCTCTCCTCGGGTATCAGAGGGTTAACTAGCTTAAAACAA
The DNA here is from genome assembly GCF_003342845.1 of Nothoprocta perdicaria. NCBI lineage: Eukaryota > Metazoa > Chordata > Aves > Tinamiformes > Tinamidae > Nothoprocta > Nothoprocta perdicaria. The sequence goes on along the minus strand of NW_020454427.1, from coordinate 3,452,910 downwards.
AAGCCTGTCCTGTTAGGAGTGCAGGTGGCAGTAGTGCAGGTGGCCTTGGACAATACCAGGCAGAAGCATCTTCAATAGCATGTGGGTAAATAGTAACTGGGATCCCTTCAGAGCGTATTGRCCAAGACACAGGGCGTTATCCCTGCGTTAAATCTAGAAGTGGATTTAGCAACAAAAGACTTTTGTTGCTTTCCTGAGCATTGTGGTTGCTCTGGCTCCTCCGGCAGAGGTGAGGACCAAGTCCCAGCCCTTTCCAGGCACGTGTGGCAGCAGCTCTGTCCATTCTCCCACCATTGCCATCCCCATCCTTGGGCTGCGGCTTAACGCCCAGTCAGACTGTGAAGAGAGAAAGCAAATGCTAGGTTTTTATTTTTTTTTTTATTGTTGTTAAAAATAATGAGGAGAACTGGGGAGCTGATCTCCTTCCTTCCTGAAGAAGAGACTCGTGGATTGACTCCCTGAAGGCTCCATTCTTGCAAGTTCACAGAGGCTCCCGTTGACTTCAGGGAACTTTGGCTCAGTCCCTAGGCTTTTTAAAACACTTTATTCAAATGCTGTCTTTCTTGTTAAGTCTTGAGCTGAAAAGCTCCTGGAGCAATTTTGATATGCTGGGCACTATGAAAAGGACATTCAAGTTAATTAGGTTTTGATTCACAGAAGCTGTATTGTGTTTCCGGGGCGAGCCAGGAAGGATTGATATGCAATAAAAGTGATTATATAACCTGGTAGAGTTGGTGGAGAGGGAAATTAAATACAGCCAACATACCGATATTTTGGAAACGATTCGTATGCCTTCCTCAGCAAGGAAATAAACAAATTAAAGACATAAACAAATTAAAGGGCTTACTTCTATTGATAAGCAAATTAAATGGCTTTCTTCCAGTGATGGAAGTAAGCCATTTGCTTTTTCCAAAGGCTCTGCTGACAAATGGGATTCAGGCTTCCCAGTTTTCCTCAGAGAAAATAGCAATATATCATCTTAAACATCTGTTTCCTTATTTTTTTCTTCATCTGTTCCCACACAAATTCCAAACATATTCCGTTTCTTCTCCCAATGTCCTGTGGTTTATACATAACATCAGCCACATAGTTACCGCTTTGTTGCAAGGCTCCCTAACTCAGAAAATCCATTCCCATGTTCAGCCCAAAGCCAGCAGTAACACAAGGAGCGTGTTTCTTTAGTCATCATCACATAGTGAAGAGATATTTCAGTAGCATTCCTCACCATCACCTCTTTCTAGGGTTTTATGACTAGAAAGCAGCATATATAATTGGTGCCATACATAATTTCTTTCCAGAAGTTTTTTTTCTGGGAAGTTTTCTGGTGAGAAGTATTTTTAAAGCCGAGCCTGCTTCCATATTTGCTTGAATTGGCTATTGAGGCAGGCAGAGTTGAGTGGCGCTCACAGAGTGAAATACAGGAGTATGGCAAAATAAGGCACTATTGCAAAGATTAAATYATGTTTTAAAAGTGATAGTGGAACAAAAGGAGCCTACTGGAAAACTGTATAGTTCACTACAAAACCTTTCAAGCTCCTCAAGCTCTTCAGCAGGGCAAAATCCATGCCTGTAGTAACCTTGCCTCACTGGTGCTTCCAGAAATTCATCCTTAGTCAAATTAATGCAATAAAGTTGACTTAACAATAACATTTTTAAAGAGTGTTATAAAATTAGATTAATCTATTAGAAGAAGAGATTCCAGAAGAGTTTTGATTTTTGAAGAGTTTTGATTTTTATTTTTTACCTTGTTTATATCAGTCGAACGTTTATTGACAGATTGACCAAGTCTCCGTGTTTATTTTAAGGGCTTTAGCTTTATAAAATGTTGTTTCTTGTTACTCAGCAAGTGCTAAAGAAAGCAAAAATGCAAGCACAGGTTTCTGTAAAGATATTCAGCACCAAGTTAATAATGCTGCTTAAATAATATTCAGCTATATAGGTTTGAGGGGAAAAAACATACTTCTGAAAAAGAATTTATTATTTTCAAGCTACATCCCATTTCTTCAAACTGAAAACCATCTAAGGGCACATGAATATGGACACATAAACAGGCTAACTGTTGGGAAGTGATGCTGTCCCTGCTGGGAAGGCCTGCAGGCAAATGATGAGTTACCCAGCACTGACTTGCCCATTTTCAGTGCGTGGCCAACTCATTTTTATACAACTACTATAGAACAATTTGCTGCAGATTTGTCTCAGACTCCTCATTCTTGTTCATGTATATGTATATGTAGACTGAGTGGAAAGAATAATTTGATCAAATCTAGCATTGGGACTGTGATTCCTACATCAGGAATGTTGTTCAAGCCCATGGAAGAACGACAGCTTGTACTTGCACAGTGCAGCTCTGTCCCACGAAGCTTTCCGAGTCTGAAGCACAACTAACATTAAAAACATGATCCAGAATGACCCCAAGCTTCTCAGCAGCTCAGCTCYGTGTTTTGGAAGGGACAGATTTTTCTTCTCATTGTAGGTTTTTAAAACCCACTGATGTAGCACAGCTGAAGGGTGAGAAGAGTAGAGCTGACGTGTGGAGGTGCTAATAGGGACATAAAGGTGTCTGAGTTGACTCRAGAGGAACCCACCTCCTGGAAGAACCACTCGTATTATGTTTAGCTCTTAGATGGAAATGAGACTAATACGCGGYTCCATGAAGATGCATCTGGCTTGTGCTCTGAAAGTACCAGTGCTTAAGTTTTAAGTTACCTAAAGGGAAGCAAAGAAAACAAAGCAAAATCAAAATATAACTTAGAAGTAGATTTCTCTATTTCTGCTGAAATTGGAAGCTGACTATTACATTTTTTGCCCCTGGAAGGACATCAAAATATGCAGCTTTTTTGCTTTATAGTAAGATACCATCCAGACCAAGACCGTTCGTATCGTGGATTTTCTCATCTGTAATTGTAGCACTGACCAGGGTGTGGATTGAGTTGAGGTGTATTTGCTATGAAGTTTTAAAACTATACCCATCCRGCAATACAAAAGAAGGTAGTTGGGAGTTCCCGCTTTCACTTACTACTCTGGAGAAGATTTGGGCCCTCCTACCCCCCAGGAAGTGGGTAAATAAGGACTAATGGCTCCCAACCCTGCACAAAAGGACCTCCTACCCTTCATTTAAACATGCAGGCCTGCTTTGTGAAACAGGCTAGCAAATAAAGCTGTTTCCAATAAAAATTTCCTGTTTCCTCTTGAGCACACTTGCCTGCTGTTTGCTTATACACCACCAAAGAATAAAGACTTCATTGTGCCCCTTTTTTTTTGGTTTTGCTTTGTTTTTCTGTCTAAGAGAATTTCTTGTGTATCAGGACATTTGAAAATAATAGTGTGATTTCTGTCTTAGCAGTAGTTCTTTCATAAGAGAAGCTACTGCTGGGGGATAAAAAGCAGCCCTGGACATACGTCTGTCAAGCTGCACATACGTTTTTGCCTGGAATGTATACGGACTTATAGTTTATTGCAGAGATTTTAACTGACTCTCTTGTCCTGACTGGCTTTAAGAAGGAATYGACCCTTCAGGAGCAGAGAGGGCTCCCACTCTTACCCCTCCTCATCCCAAACACCCTTGTTTATGGTGACAGGGACGTGCACGTACTGCCTGYGTCTGCTGGCCTAGGCATCCAAGGCTGCTGGGAAGCCAAGAGCCGGAGGGCCGAGGCTCCCGAGTGGCAGGAAAGCTGCTATTTGGGAAGTGTGGGAATAAGCTGCCCCTCCTCAGAGGACCTGAGTGTTTTGCCTGGTTCCCGTTTCAGCTATCTTAGTTTATTCTCAAAGGCAGATTACAGTTAGCTTGTGAAAGGGAACATTTTACCTGCCCGAGCTTTTAGCTCTTTTAAGTCTCCATTCTCTTATTTCAGGAAGGCTGCTGTGTGTGCCGAGGTTACTGCGTTGTCTGTCAGCAAATTAATACTGCCTTTAAGTGCTCGGTGCTGTCTTAAACCCATCCCTAGCATGGGATAAGCATTCAGCATAAGCTGAATGAATAGCAAGTGCACTGGTGTTTTATGATTCTTTGCCACTCTCGTGGGCAGCCAGGAGCAGCTTAGTTATTTCCCCACTTAAAGACCCAAACCCTTTCTTTCTTGGGGGATTCTCAAAGCTGTTGGGAAAGACAAGTATGGTCCAAAAATCCCAAAGGCACCTGATATTTCTGTGCTTACACAATATGACTTCTACATAACTTGCACATGCATTTTCAGAAAAGATATCCACAGTTTCATTGGGAACTTTAAAACTACTTGATAAATGCATATTTATGGTTTTATAGCTCTGGAAGCATTTTACAGGTCAGATACCTGGGGTGCTCTGCAAAGGACCTGTGGACAAACATTTAAAGTCATTTAAGAGCCATGTGGTAGGTAGGAATCTGACACTTCTGTCCATTGCACTGTGGGCATCTAGCTGCTTATTTCAGAAAACAAATACTGGTTATTGGGAATCAGTTCTTCAGTTTGCAATCAGAAAGAGCCCTTATAAGCATCCTTTAAAATTAATTGCAGAATGTTTTAGTTGCATCTAATATAGTAATATTCTGTTGTTTGGTTTTACTGTTATTAGTACACCTTTATTTTTAAAATCTATTTTATGTTCCTTTTTTACCTTGTTATCTTTCCCGTATACTTCCAGAATCTACCAAAATTAAAATCCAATTTTAAGCATAACTTTAAAATTCCTTGCAGTGAAGAATGCTTTTTCTTAATGAGTAGCTAAGTAAATATGCCTGTACGTGCTGGCTCTCATGTGGTCCCATAGCCCAAAGCTCAAGCAAACACAGGTTGCACAAACGCCTGCTTGTCGACTGCAGCGAGAGTGGGTTTCAGGCTGTTTATTTATCTGGAATGCTGGGCTTTGGCTCACCTTAAGCCCTTGGTTTGGATATATATCTTAGCAAAGCAGTTTGGCAAAGCACGCATATTCTAACTCTGTTGTAGCTAATTAGAAAATTAAGGGAGGACTGCTGTCATTTTGGAGACCCTGGAAGATGTTTGYTGTTTAATCTGATTTTAGCTGTGTGCATATACCTCCCTGGGAATATTTCATAACATGTGGCAAAATCCCAGGATATTTTACTTATGTTTAGTTGGCTGCTTGCTGCTCTATGTGCAGTAGCCTGTGTTCTCAGTAGTCATATTAAACTCAGTGCACACAGTTCTGCAGCAAGCAGCAACAGTCCTTTGGCAGTCCTGGAAACAGCAGCTTTGACACCTATCCAAGTAGGTGGTAAAATCATCTAGTCAGTTGTACATAATTAAGCTTTTCTTTTCTGGTCCATCAAGAAGAGTGAATATAATCAAAGCTGAATGAACTTTAAGAGTTTCTGACTGCTCGCTGTCTGATCTAAGTAGGGTGCTAAACAGCAGCACTTTCTTGAATGAGCAAATTTATCCCYGTCGATTTCCTGGACATTTAGAGAATACTCTAAATACTTTTTACATTTTTCTAACTTGTAATCTGATAAGATAACCTTTTTTTTTTCTCCTGCTTTTATTAGGAGATAATTTAGAAGTAGTTTATTCACAAGCTGAAATAAGCCATGCTCAGAATATTACCTTTCTTTTAGTGTCATGTAGGTATATGGAGATGCAGCATTTGAATTTCCTGTGATACATCAAGGAACCCATAAATGCCTCCAGYGCAGCCCAGGTCTCACCAGGCAGCAAATGTACCCTGGGGTGAGCTGCAGTGCAGTGTGTCCGTTGTCCGTAGGCTTGGGTCCATTCACACTGTCAGCAGGATCTTAAAGCACGGAGTATTATAAACCCTGCTAGGGATTTCTGACAAGATCTGAACCTCTGCTGAGAGGTTCGTATGGTTTAATGAGCAAAGGCTGCTCGTGCTGATGGTAGCTGTGGATTCGCTAGTGCCCACAAAATCTGTGCAGAATGATCCCTAAGTCTTGCAGTCTTTATCTGTGTCTTTAGTTTATTAAAGCTTTAGTTTATCAAAGCTTTATCTGTGTCTTTATTAAAGCTTAATTAAAGCCATTAAAGTAATGGGTGTTTGATAAAACACAGGTGGCATTTGCCAATCTAGATGAAGTTTGGTGGTGAGAAGGAAAGCAAGGAGGGAACAGGGAACCTGCGTTTCAGCTGGAAGTAGCTAAATATTTCTCTGTTCTTTTGGTAGCAGGAATAAAAGAAGCGGTAGAAAGGAAGTTCTTGTTTTGCAGCTCACTAACCCGTGGTGCCTTGTTTCTGTTCTCTTCCAGAAATTGAGGCCAAGGAAGCTTGCGACTGGCTGCGCGCYGCAGGATTCCCCCAGTACGCCCAGCTTTATGAAGGTAGGCGCCTGGGGCTCCACACGTGAGCCTTTGGTGGCATCCACGTGGAGCAAACACACTTATCTGCAGCTGTGGCGCTCAGAAGCCCTCTTGAAGTTTTACATTTGCTCTGGGTTTCTGATTTAGTGTGAATCTTCCAGATATTCTTACAGCATGAATCATATGTTAGCAGCATTGTACTTTCCCTGTAGTTAAAAAACAGATGAACTATGTTTTCATGCATATGACTATCCGTAGCTGGATTGTTTTCATCCTAAAGGTCCTTTTTTAGTATGTATGTTACCATTTCATTTTTTTCCCTGCCTACTTTAGTATTACTTGTGTTATGGTGCAACCATTAAGCACTCTTCCTCTTCATTTTTATGAAGCAAACTCCAGCTGCTGCTTGTAAGAGTGAGCATAGAAAGTCCATTATTTACAGTGAATAACTGCTGGAGATTACAGCTTACTGCCTGAGCTGACTTTCATGAAAGATGATCTCGTTGAGCTTTGATTTGCAGCTGCATTGGCAATATGAGATGATAATAGCACTTGCAAAAGCAGCACTTTGTTTCCCTTTGCAGAAATGAAGTTTCATTTTCCYTTTTCTCCTTTTTGGTACCACAAAAGTGCCAAGGACAGATTTTCTTGGGATGTAGAGTCAGGACTTCCAGTCTTTGTTCAAGCTGGGAGCAAGACTGACAGCTTCAGTGTGTGGGTTTGAGGGTTTCACACTGTGCTGGGGTGTAAGTCTCGTAAGAAATCCCTTGATTCAGAATGCATGTCCTGCCTATACACGCTCTAAACTTGGATGAAGTTCTAATTTAGGACCATGTCCTGCCAAACATCAGAAGGATGACAGAGGTGAGAGCAAGATCTTGCTCACTGGCGAGAGAGCCCTCCTCCTATGAAAACAATATCCCACTGTCCTTTTCAAGCCTCTCTGGCAACCACAACAGCAATGTAAATTAAGCATAACAAAAATGGGATTTGTAGAGATTATCAACTTCTGGTCACCCCCCTCACTTAAGTCTTCCCATATGTTTTCTTGTGGGCATTTTAAGGTATTAAGTTTCTCAGAGGGAAAGCTTCTCACATGGGGGAAAGCAGTAGTGGCAAATGCCATCAGAATGTGCTCATGTTCTCAGCTTGCAGTTTGAACTTACAGCAGTGAAAGGGTGGCCTATAGATTGGTGAGGTGACATACTGGAGTCCTGAGAAGTCACCTATAGGCAGAGGTCCCAGGCAGTACCCGTTTAAAAGGGGTAGATTTCTGTGGATTTTGAGTAGATTTCTATGGATAGATTTCTGTGAGTTTGTGTTAATTCCCCTGCTTTTATAATACTACAGTTTTATATAGAATAGCCTGGATTTCTTGTGTTTCCCAGGGTAAGTTATTATTTGTTTATTCCTCAGGAAAAAAATAGGGAAAAAATCTTTTGTCAAATCTTCTGTCGGTCTAAAGAACATAGTGTTATCCACCTTACCACCCACAAATTAATATCAGTCCTATTCTTTTCATCATTGTAGCTGACTCTTCCCTGTTCTCTGGAGACAGAAGTCCTTCATAGGCAGTCACTCAGCCCAGGAAAGCCGAGTGCCTCTGCAGCAGTTCCTGCAGAGCTCGTCCTTCTGCTGCTGTGTGCATTGAACACCCAGTGGCTTTGGTGGGAGTTTTGCCTGGGCAAGGAATGCAGGATCAGGACCTGTMTGACAGGGAGGAATCTGTGGAGGACAGTAAATAATATATCTCTGGTTGCTGCTTCAGAGCTATAGTAAATTTTCAGCACTCTGCCCACATTATTTCCTCCTCCTCCTCACTCTCCCAGTTGTTTATCTAAATAATCTTCTGAGGAAAGGAGGCAGTACGGGCCTCAGCAGCTTGACTTTCTTTCATTTCAGTCCATATCTCATTAACTTTGTAACAGTGTCAAACATCTAAATAGCTTGATTAACAGCCAAGGAGTTTTTGTTTTTCATTCTTTTCCAGAGATTGTGGCTTCACTGACCTTTTTCCTTTAATGTGAGATATTAGTACTTTGATGGAGATTGGATATTTACTTAAAATAAAATGAGCCTGCATCAGTTTCAGCCACTGATGTGAGAGAAGGGGATGCCATTTGCATCATTCTTTGTCACATTGTTTCATCTAAACTTTGCTGGGTTTCTTTTCCCATTACGGACATGAACTTTCCATTATCAAAGCTGTGCGACAAAAGCTTTTACATGAAAAGTAAGCATTTTTTTTTTCTGGCATTTGTGATATTATGTGTTTATCTTAGAAGTGCCAGTCACTTGCATCTTCCTGAGCTGAACTGAGGCAGCTGGTTGTTGAAATAATTTGCCACTGGGAATAAGTCTTTTTGACTTYTCCTCCGTCTCTATTCCTGCAGATCTCCTGTTTCCCATTGACATCACTTTAGTCAAGCGAGAGCACGACTTTCTGGACAGAGATGCTATTGAGGCCCTATGCAGGTATGTAAAGAAAATGTAAAGAGCCTCTGTGCCAAATATTGTGTACTTTTTATTAACATTCTTTATTCGTTTTTATTACGGACTTCCCACATGGAAGCAGAGCTGTGCTGGCTACAACACAGGGAGCAACAAGACTTGCCTGTGTTTTGTGTCAGTGTCATAGCACTAGAGCCCCAGCGTTGCCAGTCTTGGTGTAAAAGCAGTAATGACGGACTGACAGACAYCAGTCCATCAGTTACCTTCACTGGTGTGAGTCCACAATCTCAAATTGCATAAATACCTTTCCTTATCTTCTGTTGCCTGGATGTGAACGCAGTTTGCTGCCTCTCTCCCTCACTGTGGCAGTTTTCCAAATTGCCCACAAAATGACTGCTGTTGGATACCACATGTACAGTGTCTGCAATTCTAAATGTGAGGAATTCTAGAGAATTAAAAATTCCTTCTCAAGCCATGACGAGGGCTGCTGTATTTGGATGAAGAAGAGAGGAACTGGAATTTAAAGTTCTTCAGAAATATTGGCAAGATTTTAAAGCTAAGAAAATAGATTCATCAGCCAGTCTTTGGGATGGGATAACTCTCATTAATGTGAAGTTCAAGGTGTGGTGCAAGGCATCTACTCCATTAGTAATGAAATGTGGTGAGTTGATCTGATGATTTGTGTGCTCTGAAACTTGTGAAGACACTGAGCAGAAAGTGTGGTGGTGTGAAGAAGGCTGGTTCCCAGAGGAATGGTCTTCCCTTGCCAGGAAAACAAAACACAGTCAAGCCAGCGTATTTTGGATCCATTGCCACRGAAGTACTTTTTAACCTGAGATTTTTATTTCTCTTTTTTTTACCTGAAAGCCTAACAGTTTGGGGGTGGTTTGCATTTTCAGCATGGAGTGTAATGAGCAGTGTAAGCAGCTGATGGTAACAAACTACCRAGTCCTCTGCACTTCCTTCCTGTGCTGAGAATGTGTTTTCTGTGTAACAGCCCTGGTGCTATTAGCAGTCCTAATTGTCTTGGTTTAATTAATGCGTGACCTATGGCAGGAAAAAGTCATTTTGAAACAGACAATAGAAATTACAGTAACGGACTGTTTTTTTAAACTTGAAACATTTTGAATTGTGTTTTACCTCTGAGCATATGTAAATTATTGTTCATTAGTATTATCAATGTGAGCAGGAAAGCTAATATATGTCTTTCAATATAGCTTATTAACAGGCTGCATTCTGCAAAATTGTGTCAGTAAGTCATAAGGTTTTCTTAAAAAAATTTAACTACAGTGTAGTTTGAGACTTGGTTTACAGAGATAGTTTGTTGGGCTTGGTAACAATAGAAGATAAATGGTTAAAAAAATCATTGTGTGATACATATGAGGCCATGATGGAAATCCTGTTTAGTCTCCTTATATGTAACTAGAAAACTGCCACACAGCGTAAGCAAGAGGTTTCTTAAAATTTTTATATAAGATTCCTTAACTCTTTTGCATTGAGGATTTCTCATCCAAGAAATTGATTGTGGCAGATTAGCATGACCAGCACTCACTGCTCGTATAAGTTGGTTTGTAGAGAGCTGGACTTCTTTGCAGGCTAGGACATGCAGCTGGACCCCAGGAGCCAGCATAAAGACTTTGCACTGAACTGAGATAAGAGAGCCCSTGTATCATCATTACAGGTATAGGGGACTGGAATTTGCCCCAAAATAAGGAATTAAGCCTTTAAAACTATTAAGAAAATATTTCAAGCTGAAGTTTAGAGCTAGGTCATATGGTGATGCAGATTGGAAATTGTAGTTTAAAAACCTAATGCACTGCTTTGCTAACTTTCCTGGGTGCAAGGGGCCGAGCTTTCTCCTGTTAATGAGAGCAGAACTAATTACTAATGCTTACAGCTGATAATAAGACTGATGTTAAGGTTAACTAACATTTTCTATTACAGGGCCATATTTATAGATTTGTTGAAATTATCTATTTAAGCTTATATTTTTGATAGTTAATGTCTTGCTGAGGCTGCCTTTCTTGAAAGAAGTTACAGCAATGCTAGTCTGTCTAGTCTAGTCTTTGCTAGTCTTTTAGAGAAAAAGACTAGCAAAAACGCATCGTGTGCTGCTGTAGAGGAGCTCCAGAGGAGCTCCAGTGCTTCATGTTTTTGGTATTGAAGGAATCTCATGCAGCATGAATGTTGTGTTAGTTAACCACCTCTTACCATTTCCATGAAATCCTGGGTAGCATTTCTGTCTTTGTATACAGTATTTCCTATATCCTCTGTAGGAGGTAACTGGAAGTTCTCAAGTGCTCTGTGCACACTGAAAATACAAGTTTTCTTGTAATTGCAGCTTAGARCTGTACAGATCAGTCGAGATTTAGGTACTGGTACTGAAAGCTACATGCAGCTGCATCTGTCACTTGAAGAAGGGTTTTGCAGAGCCAGGTTGAAGGAGGGTGAGAGGCTGGATCAGAGTTCTGCATACATGGAGCACCAAGAAAAGTGACATCTTCAAGAAGGCACTCAGAGAGACACTCTACAGAGCCAAGATCCATTTGGATCAGAAGACCAACAGAGRGAGGTCTGACTCAAAGATGATTATCTCGGTGATGAGCAAGATTAGTATGCTTGCCCATGGTCATCCAGAGAGAAAGTGGCCAGATCAGGAGTTGTTACAGAAATAGAGACTGAGATAGCAGGGCGGTCTGGGTGGATAGAGGAGTTTTGCCCTGTCCCTTGTGGATTCCATATGAAGATGTCGCAGGGACAGGTTGGGGCAGACYGAGACAGAGCTAAAGAATGAGACATAGCTGGAAATTGTCAGTGGAGATGTGGTAAGTTGAATTTATACTTAGGAATGAAATGATCAAGAGATGGGGTCCAGAGCTAGAAATGAGAATTGGGGTTCATTTGCAAGCATCAGGTTGATGAGAAAATCTGCAGAAAATGTGTCCTGAAAAGTGCTGCAGTATGTACACAGAGAGAAGGTTAATTAAAGTTGTGTAGGTAAGTCTCATTCGTGCAAACTCAATAATGTGTTTTAAAGGTTCTTTTGCCTATTGTACTGTGTTTTTATCGTAATAAAGCTCAGTGTAATGTAGTTTAAAGAACTACACACTGATTGACTAGAATCCCCAAGTCAAAGTAGGATGTGTGATACATATATATGTGCGTGTATACATATAGAAGGAAACTTACAGAGCTAAAGCAATCACTGCAGAGCATTTAGATTTAAAAGGAAAGGGTTCTTGTAAATAAATCATTTCAGATGTGTAATAGAGCCTATATGTGAGGGCTGTTACTGTGTTGCATCCTGATCTTGCCTTCATACTCGTTTCTGTGCGGTGTGCCCTGGGGATCTTTGCTGGAGTTCTTCTCTAAAGATCTCTGTGGAAGCAGTCTTTCTCTTCCCTTCTTTACCTATTTCTGGTTTTTAATTTGAGTATGAAAAAAATCTCTGAATTTAATCTTTGTGGAATCAAAGACCRTCTTTATTGGCAGCTAGGCGAGCTAGTTAAAGAAACAGACTGGAGTCAAAGGTTTCAGCACTATAAAATACACCAATTATTATACAATGTGGAGCTGAAACCACATTAGTATGTCCTGGTATTGAGGCCCAGGAGTTGGAAAAGAGAATGTTTTTAAAGCAGAGAAAAGGAAGCAACTTCTTGCCAGTGTGTGGCCTTTTATAACCCAAATAAACAATATCAGTTTTGTTGTGCAGGGCGTGCATGGGATGGTCAATCTTCTCCCACACAGCAAGCAGCAATTCCAAAATGCAGTGGGCTTGTGCATGTACCCACCAACTGCAGCCAGAGGGATTGTGCCTACAGAGTTTAGAAGACAGAGCAAACCTAAAAATTGGGAAATCTGGATAACTTTTCTGCCACAGGCCTACTGTATGACCCATGGCAATTCCTCTTGTTTTTCTTCAGCTCTGTTGCGCCTGGGTCTAATTATAGATCAAACCGTCTCTTTTCTTTTTGACTTCACAACTGCAGTAGGAGCTTTTCCATTTTCTTTGATGGCCTCAGGATGAAGCCCTGTGTAAATACCATCTGCAACCAATCCTGCGCATGAAAGGCGAGAGGAAAGGGAGGAAGCTGGTAACGCTTCCTGCGCACACATTTTCTAGCTTCAAGTTTCGAGTTTCATGAAGCTGAAGAGACTCATCTGAGGCAACAGAACAAGTCAGCATTTTTTTTTAGCTTTTTAGAACTGCTAATACAGTCTCCTCCTGATATTTTGTTTGAAGGAATTATGTGCAAATTACACAACTTCCCTCAGAACGAAGCCGGGCTTTACGAGCCCAGTTCTGCCCCAGTTGAGTTGGGGTTCAGCCCCGCCATGCAAAGGGGGCAGCTCTGCTGCTCTGCCCCCGACCTTCACACGTGGCCTTTCATGCAGCTCCAGCTCCGGGGCTGGGCCTGGCGGGGATTCAAGCCCACAACGTGCTGAATGAGCTTTGTTTTGAGCTCAGCACCTTCCCTCCTGCAGGACAGCCTCCAGTGCAAGCATTGCACAAGCACCAGAGCACTAGGGAGCACGAGGAGCAGGGCCAGGAGAAGGGGCAGGGCGGCTTCTTTTGACTCCTTGCTTTTTGCTATCCTCAAAGTGAGCTGTAGCCTCCCCAGAGCAGCTTCCACCTGATGGCTGCCATTCCACAACCTGCACTTTTCTCCCTTCTGTATCAGTCACAGCCCGTTCCGGCCCTTTGCCTTCACCCAGAACTGACATTAATCCAACCACACTTCACCTGTGCAGTTTTGGGCCCAGCCTTATCTGTCCAAACCTTGAAACCATTTTTGGATTGTTTCAAGATGAGGTATAAAATGAAGCTTGATATTTAAACATAATTACTTCAGTTAACTGATTATAAGGCTCTTCTTAGTCTAAGTTTCTGTTCGCTTCCTTTTCCTTCATTCAGGGAATAGTGAGAAATGGTCATCAGTTCCTCCTCCTGAAGCCAGAATACAGCCACTTTTAGTGGGTTAATGATTAAGTGTAATTAGGGCTTTAATTGGAGCTCTGCTTGTGCCYGTTTGTATGCAAAGACATGTGGACACAGCCTTCACAAAAGCATTTGAACTGGAATAGCTTGTGTCAAAAAAAAAAAAAAAGAAAAAAGAAAAAAAGGATTATTCTCCCAATATGTTTTTCTTTGCTTTTCAGGCGCCTAAATACTTTAAACAAATGTGCAGTGATGAAGTTAGAAATCAGTCCCCACAGGAAAAGGGTAAGTGCCTTTAATATGTTCTGTTGCAGAATTGTACATTAACAAAACTGGAAAAAAAAAAGTAAATTGTTTATCTGTGGTCAAGGATGATACCTGTGTAGAAGCTGCCAAGGACATGAGTCAAAACTCGGTATCCGCTTTATTTTGTGTTCTCACTGAGTGAAAACTGCAGCACTTGGCCATGTATAAAAGTTGGTAGCTTGGCTGGCGCTTTCATGGGATGCTGGCTTTAAATGTAAAATTCTGAGGCCACCTTCACTGCCGGTCAGCGAGRTCAAATGCTTTGTGCCTCATTACCTGCTCTCTGGCAGGACCRTAAAGTGCAGACAGGATGGAGGTGATTCTGACCAGCCAGAGCAAGCTGAATGTTAGAACATCATCTTGACATAATATTTCCTGATTTGGAAATCAGGAAATTGGAATTAGTAGTAGTTAGTAGTATTTTACCATCACATTAGTATTCCTTTTCTAAGGTAGACAGAATCAGTAGGACAATTTTTGGTGTGCAAAGGAAAGAGACAAWCTTTACAGGAGTGGGTATATTGTTTCCTGGTTTTTTAGTTATAGGTCAAAAAAAAGGCAAAAAATAATATGGAATACAGCAGATACTTGAAAAAAAAAGTGCTTGCAAAAAGTGTTTACATATTTCCAGCAAAGTCATCAGGAGTTAAAGTTTCTTTGCTCTTCACAGTTACTATGAAGCATGGTAGTAAATAATAGAATATCCAGTATACTTTCAGTGAGGTGATACCAATAGAAAGCTGAGTCACTGGGTTTTTTTGCTAGTAAGGTACCATTCAAGCATTCAATGGGTGTTTTGAAACTCTGTGTGTGTCCTAGGAGGGATCAATAGCTGATACCATCCCCTGGGATATGACTGTTGCAGATAAAGATGACTAAGCGAAGGCAATGCAAGGCAGCCCTACCCCTCACAAGAATGCATACAAGCGCTCCGAGGTTGTTTACGAGGAATTAATCCCCCCTTTCCTATCTGTTTGTGGTATGTTGGAAACAGCATCCAACCTCCAGAAGATAACAGTCTGCAGCAGCGCATATAGGGTTTCTCCCAAATAGGTGTAGACCACTGGAATGACGTTTATGGCCACCAGAGGATTCGCCCATGTTTCTGAACCTTGTCAACATCAGAGTGATGGGTATTGCTGTTAGAGACCAGACCCAGCTGATCCTCAGCTCCAGACCTTCTGGAGTCTGGATGCTAGTTTTTGTTTCAGTCCTTTCTGATTTTCATGCATTGCTCATGTTCTGGCAGGATCCAAGATGGGCTGTTCTTTATTGGTGTTAACTTCATTAAAGCCATTGTTTAGCTGGTAAAGCTTTCTAACACTAGGAAATCATTATGCTGACTCAGACATGTACTACCTTATGTTTGCACTGACTTTGCAAATTAAAATTGTTTTACTCTTTCTTYTGTTTTTTTCCCCTAAAATCTTGAAATAAGCAAGCTTAAGTTCTCTGAGACATAGACAGAAACATCATCTTGTTTCTTGTAACACAATACTGAAATAAGAACAATTTATTTCTTTTCTAGACTATAAAAGTTTCTGTTCCTGGCACACAAACAGTTTGAAGCATAGACATGTGTTTGTTTTTCAATTAAAGCAATCTAAACAAATCAGGTGAAACTTAGGCACTCTTGGAGCTGAGTGGCAAGTGGTGTTTCCTACTCCGAACACCAAAGGCTGTTTTGGTTTTTCAGGGTGTCGTACTAAGATCTCTGTCCTTGGCTTTATTCTTCCAACTGCGTGCAACTTGAAATTTTCTAGATGAGTGGAAGAGCAAATATGCCAGTTCCAGGATCATTGCCCTTTGGGATTTAGATGAAAAGATTGAGACATAAGTGACATACATGTAATTACGCCCTCGGGCGTTACTCGTACATCAAACATAATTAGTGGAGATGTTGGTTACTATTTACTTATGTGCTACACTGGCAGGGAGCTTTTGTGGCTCACTATCTGCAAGTGTTAAAATTTGCCTGCAGCAAGGCCGAAGCAGAGATTTCACAGGACATTCTTAAAATGTTAGCTGCTGGCCGGTGGGAGGACGAGTGGACCAGCTAAGAGCCTGGAGGCATCAAACCGTTGCAGCGCAGGAGTTTCTTTTGCTGTCTCATTAGTCACAGTTAGGAGACCTTTTAAAGTTCCAGAACGGGTAGGGAATTAAGCTACTACAAGTCAGAATGTACGAGRAGCATCTCTTAATTGCAAAGAGGAGTATAAACACAGAGCCGCTATCAACAGAGTGTAACTTTGGAGAGAGTCCAGAGGGACCCCTAACCCTCACTGACTCCAGTTTAAAATTTTATGCATGCCAGGAATTTCCATTGATCTGAAGGCTATCCACTGTGACCAATTAATTAAAAGTCTATGGATACTGGGAGTTTCAGAAAAGAGCAATTAAAGCAGATTGTATTGTTTGTTTCTTTTTATGAAGCTTGTATCTTTGGTATTTAGAAACAGTTAACATACGTTACCTATCCGGTGTTATCTTTTCCTGTGATGGGCTTTATGGCCTAATCTTCCTCTCATGGAAGGAAAAAAAACCCTTTTTCGCTTTAAATATAGCAAGAACAAAGCGATGCCTAAATTGTTTTAGTAGGCATTGGGTTTAAATGCAACTGCCTTTGCAGTTTTCAGCAGTTTGTAGCAGCACTTTCAGCATTCTCTTCCCTTGCAGAGTGAAGATTCGGATGAAGATGAGCCTTGTGCAATAAGTGGCAAATGGACTTTTCAAAGGGACAGCAAGAGGTGGTCTAGGCTTGAAGAGTTTGACGTGTTCCCTCCCAAACCAGACTTGAATACCTCCTCCTCAGAAGCTCCTCATCTTACGAATGCAGCAAGCCATGAGAGTGTGTTAACAGATCTCAGTGAGCGCCAGGAGGTGGCTTCTATTCTCAGCATGAGTAGCACCAGCAGCCACCAACCAACCCTGCAGAGTGATGCATCTACCACCAGGACAAATTCAGTTGTGAGCGTTTGTTCATCAAACAATTTCATAGCAAATGACGACTCATTCAGCAGCCTGCCCTCTCCCAGGGAGCTCAACAGCTTCAGCTTTGGTATGAAAGCCAGCGAGAAGAACCCCAAGTCCAAAACAAAGAGCCTACTCAAGAGGATGGAGAGCCTCAAAATCAAGAGCTCTCACCATGGCAAAAGCAAAGCTCCTTCAAAGCTTGGTCTTATTATTAGCGGGCCCATCCTGCAAGAGGGGATGGATGAAGACAAACTGAAACAGCTTAACTGTGTGGAGATTTCTGCCCTCAATGGCAATCACATCAGCCTCCCCATGGTACGAAAAAGGAGCGTCTCCAACTCCACCCAGACCAGCAGCAGCAGTAGTCAGTCTGAAACGAGCAGTGCTGTCAGCACACCCAGTCCTGTCACGAGGACACGCAGCCTCAGTGCGTACAACAAACGGGTGGGCATGTACCTGGAAGGCTTTGATCCTTTCAACCAGTCGACGTTCAGCGACGTCATGGAGCAGAACTTCAAGAACAGGGGAAGCTTTGCAGAAGACACTGTGTTTTTTATCCCTGAAGATCACAAGCCTGGCACCTTTCCCAAGGCACTCTCTAATGGCAACCTCTCTCCAACAGAAAGCAGCGCTTCTGTGAACTGGAGGACAGGGAGTTTCCATGGGCATGGCCACCTTGCCCTCCGGAGGGAGAACAGCGGAGACAGCTCCAAAGAGCTGGGCATGGGGAAAAGGCGCAACTCCTCCAGCTCCGTGAGCAGCCGCCTGAGTATTTATGACAATGTGCCGGGCTCAGTTCTGTATTCCAGTACCAGTGATCTAGCTGACCTCGAAAATGAAGACATATTTCCAGAACTAGATGACATCCTGTACCATGTCAAAGGGATGCAGAGAATAGTGAACCAGTGGTCAGAAAAGTTCTCAGATGAAGGGGACTCCGACTCGGCACTGGATTCTGTTTCCCCGTGTCCTTCCTCTCCAAAGCAGATCCATCTCGACGTAGATAATGATCGGACGACACCAAGTGACCTTGACAGTACAGGAAATTCCCTGAACGAAACCGAAGAGCCCTCAGG
This sequence comes from Nothoprocta perdicaria, assembly GCF_003342845.1. NCBI lineage: Eukaryota > Metazoa > Chordata > Aves > Tinamiformes > Tinamidae > Nothoprocta > Nothoprocta perdicaria. The sequence goes on along the minus strand of NW_020454427.1, from coordinate 3,434,906 downwards.
GGTGCAAGACCGAAGGGACTCCGGGGTGGGCGCCTCCCTGACGCGGTCCAGCAGGTGAGTTCCCGAGCCCTCAGCCTGCAAGTTTGGCCATGCGCAGATTAGGCCAGGTCACCTCTGGCCTAAGGGACTCCAACTGTACCAAGCTCAGTTAAGGCCTTGGTGCAGTAGATGCTGTGGCAATTCAAGCACGCACATGCTGTTCCCGTTACTTTGAAAAACAATTCYGGCCAGCAAAAGGTTTTTTTTACAGTATTTGTGATTCCTACCCTGTATAGCTRGCTATGTGTGTTCAGCTTGAGTTGTGACTGAAAAACAGCCAACTCAGCRAGTCAGGAGCAATGTTCGGGCAGTTTTGAGGGATGGTAGTTCTTCAGATTGAAATGGTGCGTGGGAGGGAAAGGGACCTACAGCAGGTTTATTCTGTTTTTAAATTGGCTAAGAGAGCTAATGTAAGTGTAGTCTGTTTTGTGTCAGTATGTAGGAAAAGCTTTGTCTTTAGACTGTTTCAAAATATGGTACTTTGCAGTAGCGGGCAGCTTCTTAACGTGGTAGGGCATTGAGTCCATGGGGAAAATGAAGCTTGTTGACTTTCTCTTCATTTCAGTAGCACAGTGGGGGGTTGGGAGAGCTCCAGCGGCCTCCCAGTTTGTGTTGGGAGTTGCACCATGGGCTGGATGTGGCTGAATTTTGCATTGTGATTAAAACAAGCATTTGGATTCTTTCTAGCTTTGTTTCCAGTTTCCTTTAAAACTGATGTAAGTCACTTTGGGCCTGGCTTCTGCTGTCATTTAGTTGCCTACAGCTGCCTATATAAACATAGTGAGACTTTCAGAGATGCTTAACTCCCAATTAATGTGTCTTAAGGTTTTGGACTCTTTTCTTCTTATGGAGTTTGTTGATTCTGACTACTTTAGGAGTGAAAGGGGTTGTGAAAACCATGCCTGGAGCACTCTGAGGGTGTCTGGTGGTGCGAGACCACACTGTTAACACGCTCAGAGCACAGTGCAGCTGGAAACRCCCGCACGTGCTGCTTCACACGTGGTGAGTCAGAGGCGCTTAACACCTGATGCCTCTGAAACCTCAGCAGATAAGGGCTGCTTAGCAGGACGTTTGGGGTAGTGCTGCCCATATCTCGCAAAGCCTCTTCAGTGACCAGCCCCTGCCCTGTTCCCTGTCTCTCTGCAGGCATAAGCTGCGCTGGCACAGCTTCCAGAGCTCCCACCGGCCCAGCCTCAGCTCCGCATCGCTGCAGATCAACTGCCAGTCGGTGGCACAGATGAACCTGCTGCAGAAGTACTCTCTCCTGAAGCTAACCGCCCTCCTGGAGAAGTACACGCCTTCCAACAAGCACGGCTTCAGCTGGTAAGGGCTCAGAGCCATGTGCATATTTATGCAAGCACAACAGTTTTGCAAGGCCTAAGCAAGTTTTGAGAGAACACGACTAATTCCTCCATTCCTCTTCTTTCCATATTTGCACTTCTTCATGCCATGTGCTGACAGTGGTTCGTGGTTGCCTAAGACAGTGCTAAAATCACTAGCCCTTTGCCTAAGTGTAATACTGTTAGGATTGAGAAATATGTTTCTAGAGACCATGGGAGGGAATAAAGCAATGAAGTACAGGGCAGCTTTCTGTGCAGGAAAATATCTGCTTTCCATAGCAAAAGAAGAATATAGAGAGGCAATTAGTGAGTGGTAGCAAAACCATTAACTGATCTAAAGATACATACTTTTCTTTGTTTGTTCTTAAATATTTTCATTAGTTTCCCTATATAATTATGCCATTAAATAATGCAAGTTTCCTTTAGTTCTAGTAGTTAACTGACAACTCTCTCCTCTTTTTAATGCACAATAAATCAAGTTAATTTGTAGTGAAAATAAGCGGGACAGGGGGAGAGAAGACAGACTGCAAGAATTGTGAAGTTCTCTGCAGCCAGCAATTCCTGTTGTAGATGGGTATTTGTAAACCAAGTTGGATGTTTTGCGTCAGATGAATGAGATAGAAATGTCTTTTATTATTGTATCTGCAGTGCAGCCTGTGTAGCCTTCAGGATGCGAAAGATGCAATAAAATTTTTCTTCTCCCCACCACACACCAGCCTCCTCCCTTCCCCAGGAGTCACAGAGAGCATTTAACTCCAGCATCAAAGTACCTCCTGGTCAAAGGCTGTTATTATGTCAGCCTTTCTAAATACAGAAGTTGTTTGTTCTGAAAGACAGAAATAAGTATTGACCGGTTATCCCTGCATGCTTTGGATTCTCAGTGGAGATCGCAATGTGTTTTTTTCACATTCCATTGGCATGTTTTTTGACAAAGCAAGTATTATTCATGCATATATCAATGATGCCCTAAACTTAACTGCATGGCAATACAAATTGGTTCTGTTTTTCTATATAACAGATTAGTCAGCCATAAATCTAATGGAGTGTTTGTATAGCTGTACTGTATATTGAAAAGATAAATGGGTCTCCCTGTTTTCCATGGCTACTGTGTCCTATTAGCTGTTGTGTAGTATGTTAACTTTTCTTCTGTTTAGGAAAATGATCTCAATATTTTCACATATTAGTGGATTWTTTCCCTTATGAAACCAATGCTCTTGGGGATCTAGGAGCAAAAGAAGTCACTTTTGTACCTAGTGACTTTTTCCTTGGAGTCAAAAGCAAATGGAAAAGCCTCTCACTGAAACTGGAGTAGGAGGTGGAGTTAATGACAGTAACTGGTTGATGAGGAGGGAGTCTCTCAAAGGGGTTGTTTATAGAGCTGAAGTTTTTAGATGACAAACTCAAATGTATTACACCAGTTTCCTGCTGTTCTGCRCACGGGTGGGTGGTGGACCCACTTTGAGGACTTTGCAGAACAAGTAGTTGACATACAAAAGCTCATTGTTCAAATGTCCATCTTTCCTGAAACCTAAAGAAGCAGTGTTATAAGGGGTCATTGACCACAGGATTTATTTTGACTCTTTTGCAATTCAATCTGGCCCCTGCAGTTTTACCCTCTAGCTTTTATCCTGCTAATATTGATGGAGTAGCACCATATTAATACTCACAGGCATCACACCACCCTGAATGTCGAGTCTGTCTCTTAGCAGAACTCCAGCTTGTGTCCTTCTTCCCTCCCTTCCAGCCCTGAATGAATTAGCTAGTTCATATTCTCAGCACTTTTCCTGTTGCTCAGTGTACTAAAGTTGTTTCACCTTCACTAATGTTTCAAGTTACTGAAAACACATGAGATAGAGAGAAGTTTAACTTTGTCATTCCCTTGGCTTAAATAGGGCAGTACCAAAATTCATGAAAAGGATAAAGGTGCCAGATTATAAGGACAGAAACGTGTTTGGAGTGCCACTGCAAGTGAACGTTCAGCGCACAGGGCAGCCCCTGCCACAGAGCATTCAGCAAGCGATGAGGTACCTGCGCAACCACTGCCTGGATCAGGTGAGTTTGTCTGAACTGCACACACCCACTGCCCAAAACCCTACATTCCAGTAGTTTTTATTATTTCTGGGTCAGGCTGTGAACATAGAGTCAAAACAGATCAAAACAATTAATCAATTGAAGTAAAACTTTCCATGAAATTAGAACCTGTGAATAAGAAGCTAAAGAACGCACTGACATTTCAGACTTGCTAGACTCAATGTGAATGTATTTAACTTTCCATATACAAATATGTTTAGGTTGGACTGTTCAGGAAGTCTGGAGTTAAATCAAGAATTCAGGCTCTGCGTCAAATGAATGAGAATTCAGCAGACAGTGTTAACTATGAAGGCCAGTCTGCTTATGATGTAGCAGACATGTTAAAGCAATTCTTCCGTGATCTTCCCGAGCCTCTCATGACCAACAAACTCTCTGAGACCTTTTTACAGATCTACCAGTGTAAGTACCAAGATTTCTAAATCTAGGCAGCCAGTTGGCATTTGTGTAGCTAATATTCCTCCTCTGGGCACTATACATGTTGTACCCGTAAGATGATTTGTCACTAAATTCCACTGTCATCTTTGTTTTTCTCCAGTATCCATTATGATTTAGGCTGTGTTGTAGGGCTGTTTTTTTTTTTTCTTTTTGATTGTTCTGCTTATGTAATAATATGGAGTTCGAGTTCTTTAATTTTCACCTTTCTCTGTAGTTTGGGAACAAATATAGAACCGCCATGACATCACTCTAAAATTTCCTCCCCTTTCTGAGTATGCTTGATATTACTGCCTGAAAATAAACCACATCTGATGTGGCTAGGTAGAGGACCTAAGCAAACACTGTATGAACAGAGTGTGGGGTTTTTGAGGGGTTTGTAAATCCACTCCCCAATAACTGAGACTTTTTTTTTCAAGATTGGGACTGCCAAAAATTTGGGTGTTTTTTTGTATTTCACGTTATTTCATCTTTCACCGCAAATTCACTCACYGTATAAAACGGATAAAGATAGATTACTATTTTGCTGATCAGAACTCCTAGGTCTTTTGAAATCCTCAGGGAGGTCCAAGCTGACCTGCTGTGGGCACCTTTTGACTCTGTGGTTTCCCTCCCTAACACTGCCCTGGCTCCCTTCCCRTGGAAGCACAACTCCAGCTCTCCAGAGCCTTCCTCAGGAGATGGCACTAAGGCTTTACAGCATCCAGGGCCCTCCTTCAGAGTTCCATAGGTGACAGTTTAAAATGAAAACATACGCGCTGCTATTTCAGTGCACACTTTTTTTTTTCTGTTATTCTTTGTTTGGATTCCCAAGAAAGTTTATGGAAAAAATGAATCAGGCTCCCCATACATACTCTTTGCATACTACATGGCAATTCTTTCTGGCTTTAGTACCCACAGTAGTTTGATGTGGTATTGCAGAAGTCTCTCTTCCTGTGCTTTCACAATCAATAAGTCCAAGAAATTTCCAGAGGTGGCGGGACAGTGTTATCTGCTGCGTAGAGAACCTTCAAGCAACAGTATTTTTGCTAACATGCAAAGGGCAAAATTTCCCTTCTCTTTGAAGAAGGATTCCTGCATACATACAGGAATTGTCTGTACGTGACTTATACATGYTGTGAGCTGATTGAGAGGAGAGTAGGAAAAAGAGTGGATTTGGGGTTAAAATTGCATTCTGAACTCATTTTCCAACCTTACGAAGTTGCTGAAGCCCAAAGCAAATACAAATTAAATATCTGGTTAGTAACACRTGTATTAGGAGTCATGCAACAGTTTTCTGTGGGAGCAGTGATGGTATAAATGCTGGAAGACTCAGACTCTTCATGTTTTCTTCAGAGAGGGCTTGCTGGAAATCCCTTTATAAGAAGCAGATCTGGTCTGGGTTATTTCATTATTTGTTCCCTTCGAGTTTGGAGGGGAGAACCTTTATATAAAGACCCACGTCAAATTTTTCCAATGGATGTTTGTTGTTAGTAACCAAGGAGCTGTTTAATGGTATGGGGCTTCACATCATTGACTTTCTTTTTCCACCGCGTGACTTTGAAAAATCTGTTCAATAAAGCAACCTCTGTTTGGTAAAGCACTTTCTGGGTATTTTATGACATCATTGTTGAAAAGGTTTGCTGGCCAATTTATCTAATTGATTCACCTATTCTAAAATACGTTAATGTTTTAAAATTCTTTGAAAGCCAAAGAATTTTARCTACAGTCTAAATTGGCTGGACTGTGTTTGCTTGTTCGCTGCCGGAGTCCAGGCTTCTGTCATTTTAGTGCATCCGCAGGAGCATGGAGCTGCCGAAAGTAAATCTAAAATTAACTCTGCCCTAGGCTCAGCTCCTTCTTGCTTGCCTTTCTTGTGAGGCAGGAAATAACTGAGGGCAGTTAAACTCTAGTGGGTTAAAAAAATTCCTTCGTGTTTCCTACGAATGGTATGCATCCTGAAGGAAATCGCTTCAAACTCGAGTCAAATATTTGAAGCTGGAGTTTGCTTTGGGATGTATTCATGCTGTGTGTGTGGAAAATCAATGGGCTGATGAGAGAATTACTAATATTATGCAGATGTGCCAAAGGATCAGCGTCTCCAGGCTATCAAGGCTGCCATTATGCTTTTACCCGACGAGAACAGGGAGGTCCTTCAGATTCTTCTCTATTTCCTGAGCGATGTCACAGCTGCAGTGAAGGAAAACCAGATGACACCAACCAACCTGGCTGTGTGCTTAGCACCTTCCCTCTTCCACTTAAACACTCTCAAAAGGGAGAATTCCTCCCCAAGGTACGTGTCCAGAGAGCACAGCTCATTGCTGCTGTTGTGCCGCTAGCATCGCCGGGTYGCGCGCGGTGACTTCCCTCCCATCCGCCCTGCTGCTTTTGGTCACTGTGGACACCTCAGAAGATACCAGGCTTAGAAGGCTTTTTCAGTCCTGCTTTTGTTTTGTTTGTTCTCTACAGATTTGTTAAAATAGAGATGAGTTCACCAAAGGGGATAAACAGAGCGATTCCAAAGAAAAGTTTAGTTAGTAGCACCATGCTGAGATTCTGTCCCCAGCAGCACTGCCCTAAATCACCAGCAGATTTTGAAATCCTACTGTTTTCTCACCAAACAGCTTTCTTGTTCTTTATTAAATAACTGGATTTATATGTGTGTGCTTTTCTCCTCTGTGAAGGRTGATGCAAAGGAAACCAAGCCTGGGAAAACCTGATCAGAAAGACTTAAATGAAAATTTGGCTGCAACCCAAGGGCTGGCTCATATGATTGCTGAATGCAAGAAGCTCTTTCAGGTAAAACATTTATCTGCAGAACTCATGGGTGGAATATTGGCCAATGTGGTTTAGATCTGCTGTTTAATGGAAATCCAGGAGTGTCCCTTTAGTTCAGGGGTGTATGTAGATTTATTTTCTTTAAAGTCTGCRTCCTGCCCTGGGTGCCTATGTGAATGAGAATTGGTGCCAGGAGAAAGGAAAATTGTTTGGTGACACTGGCACTCAGAAGTCATGAGACCATTGTCCTGCGGTTTGGGGCTTTTTAGGACATCCAAGCTGCATCTAAAACATTCTTTCAAACGTTGCTTGTGCAGACATGGGGATCTGTGAATTTCAGTTTTAATTACAAAGCAAAGCACTATTTCTAGGAAATTCAGTGGGTTTTTATATGTAAATTCCTAGGAGTTAGCAAGGCTGGTCCACAAAAGCATCCTGGAGCATGACACTATCAGACTATAGGTCAAAAAGTCTGTAACAACTAACAAATGCTACCTAACAAATGCCTGGGATAGAGAACCAGAGAAGTCAGAGCCCTGGCTTTCCTCACTGTCCTCAAATCTTTACAGAACCCACCACTAAAGACTTGCTGCCTCTCTCCTCACAACTGGCAGCTGACCCCTGCTTTGCTCAGTCTGCAAGATAAACTGCAACGTAGAGATCAGTCCAAGTTGTGCAGCTCGGGAGGGATGGTGCTTAGAACAGATTGGAAAGAAGGCTTGCCATAGCTGAGAGACTGCTGTAACGAGTATGCATGGGCAGGCCAAATCAGGGTCACACACACACACCAATTTAATTGCTGTGAAGTGCTTCACCTCACAAATACATCTCTTTAAAATACGGTTCGTATGTAGGTGATACCTAGATGTAATTGTGAGTTACATACACATACATACGATAAATATCTCTAAGCATCTTCTTTTCTGTCACAGAGTGTTACTACTGACAACTCTGTATTCCAGAGTGAAGGGAGGAGGCAGGGAGCGTCTATGAACAAGAGACTACTTCAGTCTCCAGTGTGTGGTTGATGTTTTAAAAAGAAAAAAGAAAGAATAGTTGAATGTTGAAGARCTGCATGTACCCTGTGGCCTACAGAGGTAGCGTGCCCCTAGGCTAAGCTCTGAGATTTGGAGAGAGGGAGTTGCAATAGGATGACTTTGTCCTTGTCACCCCCAGATCCCCGAGGAAATGAGCAGAGGTCGGAACTCGTACACGGAGCAAGACCTGCGGCCCCTCAGCCTGGAGGAGCTCAGGGGCAGCAGCAGCACGGAGCCCTCCGACTACCACTGCTACCTCCAGGACTGCGTGGATGACTTGCTCAAAGAGATGAAGGAGAAATTTAAGGGCTGGCTCAGCTGTTCCACCTCAGAACAAGCAGATCTGGCCTACAAGAAGGTATGCACCCTATATTGCACTCTACTGCTCTGTTTCTTAGCCCATCTTAGTCCATCTAYGATGTAGAATATTGCAGAAGGTTCAGCGCACACCCTTATTTTGCAGAGACTTAAGAAAGGAACCAGTTAATCTTTTGACAGACTATAGTTGCACTTCATTTGGAACAACATGTCTTTCATGTCTTAAAAATGYCTTTTAGCAGCAGGCTCCTAATGTATAGTGAGATGTGTTTATCCAGCCCAAGACTGTTCAATGTATTGTGTTTACAGGCCTTCCTTCATTCACTTGGACCTAGGTCTTGATAGGCTGAAGGAGGATTCCACGCACTTTCCCTAAACTGCAGGCAATAGGAAACAAGCAGCTTGCACAGCTTGGAGTTAGYACAGGAAGAACTGTTTCAGCAGGATTTGAGTTAATATATCAAAAAAGTAACATCGGAAAATGAGAATATTTTCCTGTAGCATTATGATTGAATAATGCTCATACTGGGAAAGATTACTGTAACTTAAAAATAATTTGGAAGTCAGCATGCAGATGCCTTCAGGCTGTAATGAGAGCAAAACAACCTCAGTGTGAATGTATGACAGTCTTAGCACAATATAATTCCTTTTGTAAGTTGCTGTGTTTCTCCAACACTGAAATAGAAGGGAGAAGGAAGTGTAAACAACAGTGAAACTGAGGACTGCATGCTGATTTTTTTTTTTTTTTTTTTCCCCCCGCCTCAGGTATGCGAAGGTCCCCCGCTCCGGTTATGGAAAACTACAATTGAAATCCCTGCTACACCAGAGGAAGTTTTAAATCGTATACTTAAGGAGCAGCATCTTTGGGATGAAGATCTTATAGATTCTAAAGTGATTGAAACATTGGATAGCCAGACAGATATATACCAGTACATCCAGAACAGCATGGCACCTCAGCCAGCCAGAGACTTTGTAGTCTTAAGGTAAATTACTCATATACAGTTCTCTTAATGTCACCCACACACTAACTTTACCTATAGAATTTATGTAGTAAAGGATGTTATATGGATACATATCTTTTTATGTTTAATTAGAAGTTTATTAGATGTTTGAATTACTGTGTACTGAAGACAAATCCACTTTTTTATTGATTTGTTTTTTTCTCTGTAGAACCTGGAGGACAAACTTCCCCAAAGGAGCTTGTGTTCTCCTGGCAACCTCAGTGGATTACGACCATGCTCCAGTGGCAGGTGTCAGAGTCAATGTCCTGTTGTCTAGGTATCTGATTGAGCCCTGCGGGTCAGGAAAATCTAAACTTACCTACATGTGCAGAATTGATTTAAGGTATGGGCTTCTACCTCTCAGGTGGTAACTTTTTATGTCCTTTCCTGGGGGTAATTTCTCTTACGTGTAGCTTTTCCTGAAGCCAGCRCAGAATTCAAACAGTGCAACCACTTTACTTAGCCAGGGGTATGTACATTTCTGAAATGCATGTGCAGAGGACAGGGGTGTCGTGTGTGTCACTGCACATCTCAGAGCAGTTGTTTGTTGCTTCACATTAGGRGCCCACACTGTGTGCTGTCTTTCGCATGACATCAATGTCACTTCTTGTGTCTTCTTATGGCCTGTTATGGTCTATGACAGAGAGAAGAGCAAAGCTGAATATCAGTAAGGCTGCGTCAAGCAATAAGTACTAATAGGATTTGCCAGAGAGACATCTAATCTAGCTCTTTTGATTCTGACTAAGGAATTGTGTTCGATGTTAGTAGTATCTATTTCACATTTACCTTTTCTCCTTGCATCAGGGGCCACATGCCAGACTGGTACACCAAGTCCTTTGGACACTTGTGCGCGTCTGAAGTAGTTAAGATACGAGACTCCTTCAGCCATCAGAGTCTTGACAGCAAAGAAGTAAAATCCAGGTGACTACCGAAGAGGAAGAGCTGCGCGCTCCGCACGCCAGCAGTGCCCGTTACCCGAAACTGAGGCCTGGGCTGGTGTACGACCTCCTGGGCTTGCCGTGGAAGGATGGCAGCATGAGAACCTGACTGTGAGCATTGCTATAGGACTGTGGCCATACCATACACTTCAAAGCTGCTTCCTGTCTGTGTAAGGTCTATAGTGTAGGCCTCGACTGGAATACGTAGGAGGACTGTGCAAAAAGGTCTTGTACTGTTAGATGGTGTGAATTGCTTCTGAGAAGCAAAAATCTTTAAATGCAAATATATTATGATATATGGTGAAGGCTCATCATTCCCATGTGAAATATTTAGCTTTATGTACATACCCATGTCATTTTATTTGTAGTGCTCTGAGGGACTGGTGTATCCACTGGAATAGTTGGTACTCTTCAATGTGTTCTCACTGAGATAAGCAGAGAAAGGTTTGCACAGATTAAAGTGTGAATGAGTGTGTTAATGGTTGAAAGGATAGCAGAAGTCGAGCTTGAAATGTGTCTGGAACACTGATAGACAACCAGAGTGGATTTTAGCATATTGGTTACAGTTCAACCTCAGATTTGATGCCCTGTGGACCAGAAGGTAGCCATCCTTCCCACTCCCAGCTGTAAACTTTCCTCGGCTCTAATATTGTTACAATCTCCATGCAGATGTTATAATAATAGAYGTGCTCAGATTGGTTACTATTCACTCCTTATCCAGACCATCTTTTTTTAGGAGTGATTAGCAACTCTTATAGCAATTTTAAATAAATGTGCTTTTAAGCAACGTTGCAGCTTAGAACTACAATGCCTTTGCAGTGGTCAAGAGAGCCAGTAATGTAAATTGTTATATTACCTAATAATATTTGTTGCATTGACTCCTACCTGCATTAACTATATGCGTTGCAATGAACTTTTATGTGTTTGCTGTGTTCTAATGGTGCGAGAGGAAAACATGAACAGTGGAGCTCTTGGCAGGACTCCTACAGAGGCAGATGGAGTAAGGTGACGAGGAAGATTCCTAACAGTTCTCTCTCTTTCTCCTTGGCTTGTTTTTTTCGAAAAGCTACATGTTAACATGAACAGAACCAGAGTATGAGCAATGAGGGCTTCCTTTGGGGGCAGAGAGGAGGACAGGCTTATGTCTTGCGTACTGTTTTTGAAGGTTTTTGTTGTTGTTTTTCTTTTGTTTATTTGTTTTAACCTTTTGGGATTCACCCCCATCCCCCCTTGACCATCTTATTCTATGAACTGTAGGGAATCTTGAGGTCTTCTGGAAAGGCATCTTTCTGTAGGTTTTACTGTAAAGATAGGGATTTGCTTTGGAGGTGCAGTATTAAGTGATAAATGTATTTCGTGGCTAAGGTATGAATGAGTTGCAAGATGGAAATTTGACTGAGACTTTGTTACCATTGTCAGTATTATTTTAAGCTTTTTGATGAAGTTTTGTTTTTGTTGTTTTTTTTAATTATGGCAAATAATGTAGTACTTCCAGTAACAGTGTTCCTCATGGGTAGGAAAATCGTGTATATTCTTCTACATCAAACACTTTTGAATTTGTAAAATTGTATGTTGTACATACCATTCTATTGTAAACATGTATACTTGCCCACAGTGTACTGTCAAACATAGATAAAGCATGGTAAAGATTATTTAAAATATACCTGTATTTATACCTCAGATATTCTTTTTGGGTTTTTGTACCTCAAGTAAGTTTTCTATTGTAAATGTGCTTTACATGACTATGGTCTAAGCGAGAGAAAGGAAAATGTTTAACTTGCTATATATGTCTGTACAGAACATAATCAATAAGTGCACTATTAAATGTTTAAAATAGGAGCAGTACAGCATCTTTATTCTGCCTTCTTCCTTCTGCTGTCACATCCTCAGTGTATTCCTGGAAGGTAAAATCCCTCTTCCCCTGATCTCCCAGGGCATTTTTGGGCCTCACTGCTTGCCAAGGCCCAGACTGAAAGGCTGCAAAGGGAAATTCACAGGGATAACATTAAGCCTCCGATAGTTTAAGATCCTTTTATGCTTCGTGACTTTTCCTAGTGACCGGTTAAAGGAAAATCTTGCCCCAATAAAAGCAGCTTGGGACAGACTTTGCTGTCATCACAGATCCAAGTGGACCTACCCAGTCCTGGCTTACCCTGGTCTGCTCCTTTCCTCAACCGACCGCCTGTATTTCCTTAGCGGTAGATGGCAGGAAATGGCTCCATCTGACCATTAACAAGGCTGGTAAAGTAGCTCAAAAAATACGGGGAAAGTAGCAGTCAGTAACTAAAGAAATTTATTWCCTAAGAGAAGAGATGAATGTGAGAGACTAATTTTAAATAGGTTTGTTGAGTCACCTGGGTTACCCAGGTTATTTATCTGTTCTTAGTTACAAAAAAAWACAAAGTTCCATGGCCACAGATTCCTTAGATATTAGTACCAGCTTTTTTTATCACAACTACTGACTCTTAGGCACACTTACATAATTTTTAAAGCCAGATAGTAAAGCAGTTTCAAAATTTGGGGACTATTGACTTCCCGATGGCAGTCAGTTGGACAGAAATACTCCCTAGGTACCAGTTACTTATTCCTCCTTAAAAGCAAAAATAAGCAGCTGTTTTGCTACTGGTTTGGTGAAAGGTACTCTGGAATCTGACAGGAAGCAAAATCCTACTCTATAGATAGTCAGGTGAAATGCTGAAAAAGAATGCTCTCTTTCTATGGYGAGAGAAAGCAGGAAGAGTTCTGGAATCCTACGTTCTCTTAAAAAAAAAATTACGTGTGAAAGTAATTGGAGAAAGTTAAAGCATACACAGCAATGAAGCGAAGCCAAAGAGAAGGCCAGGAGGATATACAAACAACTGACTAAGGTGAAAAATGAAGCCAAAGACAKCTGTTAATTCAGGCAACTTTAAGAAGCGTTTAAAGTCTCAGCCAACAGAAATACAATTTGGGCATTTGAAAGAGGCTTTTGATTTGCGAGGCTTTAATGACATATGGTCACCAAAGCTGGGCCCTCCTTTCGGGGCAGGATTATCATCCAACTGTCTCCACCTGAGCACCATGAAGTCCAGATGCCCGTCAGGGTCCATCACTTTCTTTGGGGAGAAGCCAGAGCCTGGCAAGAATGAACCTCATGACCCTGTGGCACCAGTTCTCACATGCTCGAGTCCTTCAAAGATCCTGTCCGATAAGGGCCCAATTTCTCTGGCTCTTTAATGGTCCTTCTTTCCTTCTTTCCTTCTTTCCTTCTTTCCTTCTTTCCTTCTTTCCTTCTTTCCTTCTTTCCTTCTTTCCTTCTTTCCTTCTTTCCTTCT